>NC_084744.1:40227165-40262165 GCF_033978785.1 Entelurus aequoreus | reverse complement strand
AAGGTGCTGTGACGCAGCCTGGTTGCGGCTCTTCCTGCAAAGTGGCTTTACTTTTCCCAATGCTGCATGAATATGGCCTTTGGTGTTTGTTACGCACAACTTGTACATTTGTACTTCTTTACAGAGGAGCATTATGACAAAAAAAAAGATGCTACTGCCTTTTTTATGGTGAAAAGAGCTCGGGTGTGCGTGTGTCTGCTATGTACAGTCTTATAGACATTTAAAATATATATTTATGTATTTTATTGGAATAAAACTCAAACTGTCAATACTGTGTTGAAATGTTTATCTATTAGATTCCCTAAAGTGCAAAGTGGACTTTTTAATGATGTCGTATGATAAACATAAACTTCCTTCCTCAGTGTTGCCAAATGAGAAATAAATTATATCAATTATTGTACAAAGCTTAAATTGATGGTACTTTGAGGAATAATACAAATACCCAAGTTGATGTTACTCAACAACAGTAAAACATTACCATAAGTCGTGTTTATTAACTGTAGTGCAGGGTGCTAATTGATCAAGTGGAGGGGATCTACCTCATTCATATATAGCATTTATATTCATTTATTTATGAGACGTTTTTTAAGTTAAATGTGTTTAATGATAATACAAACCCCGTTTCCATATGAGTTGGGAAATTGTGTTAGATGTAAATATAAACGGAATACAATGATTTGCAAATCATTTTCAACCCATATTCAATTGAATATGCTACAAAGACAACATATTTGATGTTCAAACTGATAAACATTTTTTTTTTTTGCAAATAATCATTAACTTTAGAATTTGATGCCAGCAACACGTGACAAAGAAGTTGGGAAAGGTGGCAATAAATACTGATAAAGTTGAGGAATGCTCATCAAACACTTATTTGGAACATCCCACAGGTGAACAGGCAAATTGGGAACAGGTGGGTGCCATGATTGGGTATAAAAGTAGATTCCATGAAATGCTCAGTCATTCACAAACAAGGATGGGGCGAGGGTCACCACTTTGTCAACTAATGCATGAGCAAATTGTTGAACAGTTTAAGAAAAACCTTTCTCAACCAGCTATTGCAAGGAATTTAGGGATTTCACCATCTACGCTCCGTAATATCATCAAAGGGTTCAGAGAATCTGGAGAAATCACTGCACGTAAGCAGCTAAGCCCGTGACCTTCGATCCCTCAGGCTGTACTGCATCAACAAGCGACATCAGTGTGTAAAGGATATCACCACATGGGCTCAGGAACACTTCAGAAACCCACTGTCAGTAACTACAGTTGGTCGCTACATCTGTAAGTGCAAGTTAAAACTCTCCTATGCAAGGCGAAAACCGTTTATCAACAACACCCAGAAACGCCGTCGGCTTCGCTGGGCCTGAGCTCATCTAAGATGGACTAATACAAAGTGGAAAAGTGTTCTGTGGTCTGACGAGTCCACATTTCAAATTGTTTTTGGAAACTGTGGACGTCGTGTCCTCCGGACCAAAGAGGAAAAGAACCATCCGGATTGTTATAGGCGCAAAGTGGAAAAGCCAGCATCTGTGATGGTATGGGGGTGTATTAGTGTCCAAGACATGGGTAACTTACACATCTGTGAAGGCGCCATTAATGCTGAAAGGTACATACAGCTTTTGGAGCAACATATGTTGCCATCCAAGCAACGTTACCATGGACGCCCCTGCTTATTTCAGCAAGACAATGCCAAGCCACGTGTTACATCAACGTGGCTTCATAGTAAAAGAGTGCGGGTACTAGACTGGCCTGCCTGTAGTCCAGACCTGTCTCCCATTGAAAATGTGTGGCGCATTATGAAGCCTAAAATACCACAACGGAGACCCCCGGACTGTTGAACAACTTAAGCTGTACATCAAGCAAGAATGGGAAAGAATTCCACCTGAGAAGCTTCAAAAATGTGTCTCCTCAGTTCCCAAACGTTTACTGAGTGTTGTTAAAAGAAAAGGCCATGTAACACAGTGGTGAACATGCCCTTTCCCAACTACTTTGGCACGTGTTGCAGCCATGAAATTCTAAGTTAATTATTATTTGCAAAAAAAAAAAAAACTTTTATGAGTTTGAACATCAAATATGTTGTCTTTGTAGTGCATTCAACTGAATATGGGTTGAAATGGGTTTGCAAATCATTGTATTCCGTTTATATTTACATGTAACACAATTTCCCAACTCATATGGAAACGGGGTTTGTACAAGCATGTTTCTTTCATGAAGACAAGAATATAAGTTGGTATGATTGTGATGACTTGCATTGATTGGAATCAGACAGTAGTGATGATAACCTCCGCATTTTCAAATGGAGAAAAAAAGTCCTCCTTTCTGTCCAATACCACATGAAAGTTTGTCCAGCTTCCATACTCCTTTTTATACACTTTACAAGAAATACATTGGCGGCAAACTCCGTAGCTTGCTCGCTTTCTGAGACTCTTATTTTGTTAGCGCAGGCAGGATGAAGCAACGCTTTTATTGTGAAGACAGGAACTGTGTGGTCAGTCTTTAGAGTTTTGACGGCAGGTACGGCGCGAGAGTCTGTTGAAATAAAAAGTGTTTCTCGCCTTCCTGTCGGTCGTTTTTTCTTAATAATGATCTGGCAGCAGCATCATCTCACAAGACCCTCGAATGTCAATCAAGCGACCAAAGTGACATCATAGTGAAGATAAATGATCACTAATGCCTGTCTGGTGATAGACTGACACACCCTCCACCATCCACGTGATGGGCACCCCTGCTGTAGCGCATAATGAATGCACTTTTACGTTTGGACTAGAAAAAATATATTTTATAGCCCTTAAAATAAATGTTTGATCCCAGCAGTAAATTACAGCATCAGGGCTACATTTTGCACAACACACTACTGAGGTACCTATGAGACCTCTCTAAAATAGTTGAAAATAAAATAAAAATATGTGACAAAACAAATGAGATATTATCAACTTACTTTATAGATCTCTGAGTGTTCACAGCATAGATGAGGACATGATGTCAGAAGATGTGAAAAGGATGCCGACAGTTCTGAAGTGTTTACATTCTAGGAGGTATAAATCTGTGATTGCTTCAGTGACGTGAAGGAGGAGCAATTAAAAACATGTCATGCAAAGAAAGACAAAATATTTGGCTGGAGGAAGTTGTACTTAAGGCGAAATCAAGTTGAAGTTAAATGTTTAAGGCATCTGGTTTGAGTGTGGCCTTTCTAGAAGGCAGACATTATCAGCCGACTGCAGAAGAAACCTGTGGTCTGGTGTTTCCAGCTGTCATCAGAGCAGGCGTCGTGTCGCACCAACGAGCCCACCGGTGGTCCCAAAAACCATCCCGGACGCCGCTTCAGATCCCCAGGCGTTGAGTGGCCAGCTCCTCCGCGTCGTCTTGGTTCTCGTTGATCTCGGCCAGCGTGCGGACAAAGCGGCTCCACTCGTCATTTCGCGGAGCGGCGATTTGCTGGTGAAGGAAGGAGAGGCGCGGATTTAACAAGGACATCCATTTTTATGGCACCGCAATCACAACACACGTGACTTCACAATGTCCTTCACTCCATTGCCTTGTAGACGCGCTACATTTCCCAGCTGGTTTTGGTTTAGAAAACCTGAGAAGCAAGGTGCCACAATGGACCGTGTGATAGCCGCTCTCTTCTCTGATTGGTCGGCAGCAGGCAGAAGAATGTAAACAGGAAGAAGGTTTGCATTGTGGACCAGTGAGTGAGACAACAATAAGAAACACAAGTAGCGTGAGGAAAATGACAGTAAGGAGATTTTCAATGAGTTTGTTCACCTCTCCAACTTCATAGACCAGAACTTGGCCATCGGAGTCTCCCACCGCGATTTCTCTTCCGGACTGAGCCCATCGGATCCGGTTGAGGGCCGGGTTCCCGTCCACCGTCACGCTGGCTGTCGGGACCTGCAGGTAAAGAGGTGAGATCATGTGATCATGCAACAGGTATCAGACTAAAACTATATCAGAACAAAAACAGAGACTCCCAACTTAGTTCTTAAACTCACATGAACAAGGACCTCCCACTGATACTAGTAAGGCTGCAGCTATGGTTTTACTAACCTATGGATAACTTTTTTTAATTATTAAACTAATCCAGGGATGTCAAACATGCAGCCCAGAACAGAGATAAGTTTACTAAGTGTAAAATTGAACTGCATTTTAAAATGAAAGAAACTGCTGTTCTAAATGTGTCCACTGGATGTCACAATAGCAATTCTGTTAGGCAAGCAAATAGTTTATACCGGGGCGCGCAAGTATACCAGGCAAGAGGCACACAGTATTTCTCGACCCAACGTAAAACAAACAGGAGTAATACAATTCAAGTCACATTTTGTGACTTGAATATTAACCATGTATTAATGATATTGTTATTATAAGTACAAACTCTTTATAGCAGCGCCGTGATCACAAGCTTGTGTGCCTATGTTGACATCATCGAGTGGTCAACTGTTTCCTCGCTTCCCTGCTCCCTGGAAGTTTATTGTAGATCATAAATCATGCCTCTCACTTGAATAGAAAAAGGCTAAGGATGTATTCCGACAAGTTGATATACTTTGACAGCCAAATTAGACTCGGAAATGTGCCCATTACCACATATACTTATATCATGTATATAAAACCTTAATGGAGGTGTTTGAATGTTTATTTAAGAGTTTTATAGGCAGAATAGAGCGGCTACCATAGGCTCTATTGTAAGCGGACTTTTGATCAAATGTATTTCATATTTAGAATGCATTAAAAATAAAAAAAATTGTCATCATGTCTTTCATAATGATTGTGAAGGATAGGCAAAATAAAAAATAAAAAGTGCAATTCCCCTTTAAATGTTAACATTAAAAAACAAGTGACATTAACGACATTCCCTATTAAGAAACAACATTCCCCAATCTAAATTTATGTAAACACATTGCGGTCTGAGCAACTAAGCTTTTTAATTGTGCACATTAAACCTAACAACGAGGACCGCTGAACAGAGGAGGACAACGCCCGCCAGAAATATTGAAAAATAACATTTTTATTTGTTACGTACTTTTCATTTAAATAAATCTTAAAGTGCTACAGTACAAACAATATTTAAAACAATAAAAGCTTAGCCATTGAAACAGATAAAATACTAAGACTAAAACACAACCTGTAAAGCATAAGAAACAAAATAGTGGGTTTTCTAACAGTGTCTCCAATTATTTTAGTTATTCAAAAAAAATACTTGGTCTAAAGATTTGAATGTGTGTAGAAGTACTTTTTGAACACATTCAGCAATACCATGATCATTTTGGTCACGATAACTGTGATATGAAATGTTCCTATCTTTACATGCCTCGCCCCTTGACAAGATATCATAAAATGGTTGCTGAGATGCTGGACATTGAGGAAATGAAGAATGTTAGTGTTGTACCTCGGTGTCGTTGTTGAGGTTCCACAGATCGAGGTGTCCAACGCCGTCCACGCAGGCAAACAGAGCCGGGTGAGTGGGCGACCACATGACATCGTACACATAGTCCGAGTTATCCTCGAATGAGTAGAGCGGTTTGTTGTTCTGCAAATATATCCAACAGCTGATAAAAATGATCGCAATCCTTTTAACACAGAGGTATTTATTGAATTTCTACAGTATGTTTGTTATTGTGGCTGCAGTTTGTACTGACAGCTTATTAAAGCTTTAATCTTTGTGAATGCAGTTTTTTGTTTTGAACCTCAGCAATGTGACTATTTCCTGCACAAGCAGACTGTACTGTGGTTTTTTTAGCCAATGGCTGCGTCTTACCTTGGTGCTCCACAGTTTGACCGTCCAGTCGAAAGAGGAGGTGACGAACAGATGGGAGATGTCCAGCGGCCCGGCGGCTGTGTGGCAGTCGATGCCTGTGATTGGCCCGTGGTGACCCTCGAACATCTCACTGATGCCCGCTTTGCTGTGAAACACAGATAGAAAATGCTAACACATGACAAGACAATTCCTTCCGTGTGTTCACATTTACACGCCGAAAAACAAAGTAAATACTTTAGTTTCAGGTCCAAAGTGTCATAAAACGTTTTTGTGTTTCAAAGAACATTTACAAATTCTTAACTTTCATGCAACTGCAAAAACAAGTTGACTGTTGAAATGAAAAAAATAAAAAAATAAAAAATAAAATAAAGTAAAGTTGGCTTGTGGATTCATCTTTTAGAACCGACTTGTGTTACACACTGAAGTTTATTTAAATGATATTTGTTCAGTATCTAATATATTGAAATGTATTATGTTTGCAGATGATACAAATGTATATTGTTCAGGAGAACACTTGAAGGAAGTGTTGAAGATAATAGAGGTTGAGTGGATTCAGCTAAAAAAAATGGTTTGATATTAATAAGTTATCATTAAATGATAAGAAAACTAAATTTATGGTGTTTAGTGGTGCAAGGACAAATTGTGAAGCAAAATTAAAAATTAAATCAAGTGGAAATTGATAGAGTATATGAAACTAAATTATTGGGAATAATAATTGATCATAAATTATGTTGGAAACCGCATAATGAATATATAAAGGGAAAAATATCCAAATCCATTGCTATTCTGTATAAAGTAAGACACATGCTGAATAAACATGTCTGCATATGATATATTATTATTTTATTTTCCCATATTTCACATATTGTGTTGAGGTTTGGGGAAATGTTTATAAAACAAACATAGAGCCAATAATTAACCTTCAAAAAAGGGTCATTAGAATAATACACAAAGCGTGCTACTATGATCATACCAATCCATTATTTAGTTCTAATGTGTTAACATTTTCATGTATTGTGTTTTTAAAAGCAAAACAATTATGTTTGGAGTGAAGAAGAACAGCCTTCCAGCTTGTATTCTTAGGTTATTTCAATTAAGAGGAGAAAAATATAATTTACGGGGGATATTGATTTTTGAAATAGGTAAAGCAAGAAGGAATATAAAATACAAATGTATTTCAGTTTTAGGAGTTAAATGGTGGAACAAGCTCAGTGATGAGTTGAAGACGTGTAGTTCTTTGTTAAGGTTTAAGAGAACCGTGAAAGGTGAAATAATTTAAAATTATAAAATATAGTAACAATTACTTTCATCCCATTGATTTTTTTCAACGATGTTCCAGGCAATCTAATTTTCAGTGAAGGTATAGGATAGACAAATACAAGCTTTGGCTTCTGCCTATTTCTTTTTCGGTCATTCTTTTTCTTTTCTTTTTGTGTGTAAATGTGTATGATTGTTAAATATGTATAATCTGTACTGTTAAATTGATCACACAAAATGGTTGATAGTTGATTACATGAACGAAATAAACTTATTTCATTTATTCATTCAAAAGTCTCACGTCACCACTTGCATCAGCGAGGTTTGACCTTTAGTCTTATACTCCTCCTTAACCTACTCAGTGGCCTAGTGGTTAGAGTGTCCGCTCTGAGATTGGTAGGTTGTGAGTTCAAACCCCGGCCGAGTCATACCAAAGATTATAAAAATGGGACCCATTACCTCCCTGCTTGGCCCTCAGCATCAAGGGTTGGAATTGGGGGTTAAATGACCAAAAATGATTCCCGGGCGCGGCACCGCTGCTGCCCACTGCTCCCCTCACCTCCCAGGGGGGGACCAAGGGGATGGGTCAAATTTCACCACACCTAGTGTGTGTGTGACAATCATTGGTACTTTAACTTTAAAGGCCTACTGAAACCCACTACTACCGACCACGCAGTCTGATAGTTTATATATCAATGATGAAATCTTAACATTGAAACACATGCCAATACGGCCGGGTTAACTTATAAAGTGCAATTTTAAAATTCCCGCCACACTTCCGGTTGAAAAACTCCTTTGGATGATTTATGCGCGTGACGTCACAAAATCCACGGAAGTGGTTGTACCCCACCGACCCGATACAAAAACCTTGTTTTCTTCGACAAAATTCCACAGTATTCTGGACATCTGTGTTGGTGAATCTTTTGCAATTTGTTTAATGAACAATGGAGGCTGCAAAGAAGAACGTTGTAGGTGGGATCCATCGGTGTATTAGCAGCTAAGTACAATACTTACAGCAACACAATAAGGACTACTTACTACGCCTAGCCGATGCTTGCCGCCAAACCCACGGATGAAGTCCTTCGTCGCGCTGTCGATCGCTGGAACGCAGGTGAGCACGGCTGTTGATGGGAAGATGAGGGCTGGCTGGCGTAGGTGGAGCGCTAATGTTTTTATCATAGTTCTGTGAGGTCCGGTTGCTAAGTTGCTAAATTAGCCTTAGCGTCGTTAGCAACAGCATTGTTAAGCCTTACCAGGCTGAGAATTTTTAACCGTGTAGTTACATGTACATGGTTTAATAGTATTGTTGATCTTCTGTCCATCCTTCCAGTCAGGGTTTTATTTCTTTTGTTTCTATCTTCATTTGAGAACGATGCTATCACGTTAGCTCAGTAGCTAAGTGTGTCACCGATGTATTGTCGTGGAGATAAAAGTCACTTTAAATGTCCATTTCGCGTGCTCGACTCTCATTTTCAAGAGGATATAGTATCCGAGGTGGTTTAAAATACAAATCTGTGATCCACAATAGAAAAAGGAGAGAGTGTGGAATCCAATGAGCCAGCTTGTACCTAAGTTACGGTCAGAGCGAAAAAAGATACGTCCATCACTGCCTCTCGAGTCCTTCACTGTAACGATCCTCATCTACGAATCTCTCATCCTCGCTCAAATTAATGGGGTAATCGTCGCTTTGTCGCTCCGAATCTCTCGCTCCATGCTAAACAACGGGGAATTGTGAGGAATACTAGCTCCTGTGACGTCACGCTACTTCCGGTACAGGCAAGGCTTTTTTTATCAGCGAGCAAAAGTTGCAAACTTTATCGTCGATTTTCTCTACTAAATCCTTTCAGCAAAAATATGGCAATATCGCGAAATGATCAAGTATGACACATAGAATGGATCTGCTATTCCCATTTAAATAAAAAAAATTCATTTCAGTAGGCCGTATTTTTGGGCTATTTAGTCAAACTAGGATGAGTATGAACTAAAGGACATCTGACTTTAGATGTTCCCTTGCATTGAAGGCATTCCACATGCACTTACACTGCATCCAAAGTGCCTAATAATTGGACTGCACTACACACTGCAGAGCTGTTAGCCAACTGCAGCTCAGATAATTAACACAGAGCGGTAAATACTCAGCATGAGTGATGCTTATGCATTATTAAACCACAATGACAGTATCATGCTATTGTAAATGAGCTGGAAAATGATTTGGTGAATCCGAGGAGTGATCGGCTCTCTGCGCTCTCTTGGACATTTAAATAATTTGGTCTTAGGCTAATACGCTTCTCAGCGGGGGCTCGGAGTTAAGCCACATTTACACGCTGCCTTGCCGGAGGATCATCCGACATGAGCAGGGGGCTGTATAATGACAACAACGCCGCAGGTTAAATTCTAACCGGCTGCAAACAAATTGTGGAAAATGATTGTCCTCCCCTTGCATGTGGCCTGCATTACTGTGGAAGCAGCTCTATAAAGCCAACTGACAGGAAAAGGAAAACAAAGCAACTTCAAGACAGTAGGTCGACTGCTGCTCTGAGTGTGTGTTGTTTATCTGACACTTGGGGGTTCCATTTTTGGACCCCCGCAGCCCGCGGTTGACGCACCTTCCGTGGCGGCAAGACGTGTAGACGGAGCCGTCCTCGCTGCCCACCACAAAATTGTTGACGTCTCCGAGAGGGAAGGACATGGAGGTGACGGCTACAGCTTTGGACTGCTTGAACACCAGCTCCATGCTGTCCTGTGAAGGGAGGCTTTTGTCAACACACACTCGGCCAAACACAACCCATAAAAAAACCACTCATGTACGCATCATCTATATTCAACTGACACGCTCAAGTTTGACAATATGTGGGTCCTGGCAGCATGGATGGAATGACAAATCTAGACAAGCTTTTTAAATTGCAGGATGAATAAGAAAACAAATCAAGAGTCGAATTGAAGGAATTCGGTCAACAGGATTGAAATTGACAGTGAGTGCAACATAATATTACACTGGAAACATTATCTCAGTTATTCAGTTAACGGTGATCCGCAAAAGGTTGAATCAAGACATTTCCCTTTTCGTACAAAAGGCTCTTTCAGTTCTAAAATGTTAGGTGTGGAATCTTCCTATGTATGCCCCTGATGGAGGGGTACACAAAAGGGTAGTTGTTATTTTTGCACGGAATGACTGGTGAAAGACCTAATCTGGTGGCAAAGCAACTCATTAATTAATGGCCACCCTTTAAAAGAAGAAACCATTAATGACCAGTTTTATGGTCAGGAAAAAAGTGCTCATGTCCATTTTGTGTTGAGCACAAGGTGTAAAATCCATCCACTTTTTACCGCTCATCCCTTTCGGGGTCGTGGGGGGGGGGTGCTGGAGCCTATCTCAGCTACAATCGGGCGGAAGGTGGGGTACATCCTGGACAAGTCACCACCTCATCACAGGGCCAACACAGATAGACAGACAACATTCACACACTAGGGACCATTTAGTGTTGCCAATCAACCTATCCCAGGTGCATGTCTTTGGAGGTGGGAGGAAGCCGGAGTAACCGGAGGGAACCCGCGCAGTCACGGGGAGAACATGCAAACTCCACACAGAAAGATCCCGAGCGCAGGATCGAACCCAGGACCTTCGTATTGTGAGGCAGACGCACTAACCCCTCTTCCACCGTAAAGCCCAAGGTGTAAAATAACGCAAACAATTTGTCCAGTCCCATGTTGATAGTATTAACAAACATTAAAATTATCTATCAAAAGGTACACTTATAAAAGATACTAAATCATATCTTATCTGCGGTTAACTACAATATGAGTTAACTATGGACAAAATGTCTATGAAGGTTCTCATTCATCCAGATCATAGTCATCTCGGTTCATTCAATCGATTGCAACTGAACGGTTTGCTTTGTGTTACACTGCAAAAAGCCAGTGTTCAAAAACAAGAAAAAAACAAAAACAAAAATTAGGGGTATTTTACTTGAACTAAGCAAAATTATCTGCCAATAAAACAAGAAAATTTGGCTTGTCAAGACTTTCTAAAACAAGTAAAATGAGCTAACCTCAATGAACCCACAAATACCTTAAAATAAGTATATTCTTACTAATAACAAGTGGACTTTTCTTGGTAGACAAAAAAAAGAGACCTTTTTGCTCAATATGTTGAAAAATATTCTTAAATGAAGTAAATGCTAGTGCCATTATCTTGACATAATGATATGCGCTCTGCATTACATTTCTTGAAACCAGCAAACTTATACTAAAAACTAATTTTTTGTTCTTAATGGAAAGGCAACAAGGCAACCGCTTGTTACTCTCCGGGTTTCCTAGCCGCTCAGGCAAATCATATGGTCTAAAAATGCATTTTTCCATCGATAACATGACATCATCGCGCCAAGTGCGTGCTCTTTCAGTCAATTAGTGCGTATATAAACAGCCCGGCCCCCAGCCAAATTTTTTCAATTGTAATTTTGAGGAATTTATCTGAATGTGCATGAACTATTTCTGTTCAAAATTGTTTGAAATGTCAATTGTTAAATGTTTAAATATTAACTGTCAGTTTACTGTACTGTGCCAACTGTACTACTATATGAGTACGTATTTTCTATTGTTTCATTGAAAATAAAACAAAGTCAATTTGGCTGTCATCTGTTTTAATTATGAGACACAATTGTCTCTTTCATGCTTGAAATAAGAAATGATTACTTTAAAAAAGTAGTTTTATACTTGTGAGTGCTGATGACACAGCTTTGCAACACTTGATATTCTAGTTTCAAGCATGTTTTACTAAATATAGGTCATAAAATCTCAGTAACAAGCTGTAATATCTTACTGAGATCATTTAGGACCAAAACCCTTAAAACAATTAAAAGACTAACATAAAATCTGCTTAGTGACAAGAATTATCTTATTAGACAGAAAATAAGCAAATATCACCCTTATTTGAGATATTTAATCTTACTTAGATTTCAGTTTTTGCAGTGTAGAAGACGTCTTGCCTCTCATCTGAGTAGGCTTCATCAATCTATGAGCACGAACTAATGAAGCCTACTCCAATGAGAGGCGAAACGTCTTCTAAGACAAACCAAACAGTTTAGTTGCGATCGATTGAATGCCCTTATATGGACAAAATGCGATAAATATTTTAATCGCTTGAAAGTCCTAGTTAATAATAATATATGTTATTACTTATTCCCCTCACAGTCCCTTTTGGACAATTCTAATTAAGGACACCTGCGATAGGTGATGGCGCAAACCTCCTCTGTTCCAATTTGACATGGATGTCTTCTTCCACACATGTAATCCAATGGTCCTCCCAACGCAGAATTTTGACATTATCTTCAAAGGAATGACTCTTAACTTTTGATCTGCAAATGAACTGCTGACTCTGGGCCTGAAGAAAGTGCCCTCCTATGTTGTGCCCTGTGTTGTGTTAGGATGGTCAGGTTTCTCCATTGTTAAGATCATTGCACACCACACCACATTACACTGCATACACAACATTGCTACATTTGCATTTCGGGATTAAAATCATATTCTAAAAATAAATACACTACACAAATATTTATTTCTTAGACAGTCAAGGTACTGTAGATTTAAAAAAGTAAAGTTAGATGTGTAATATTATTTAACTTCAATGTGTCAGAAGCCGTGGTGCCAAAACAAGTTTAGTCAGCTTGTGCTCAAGATTGTTTAATTTACATTGACAATGAAAAATTATGTTAAATTTAGAAAATTATGTCTGTGAAATATAATTATATCAGGTTATAATTTGTTGTGTGTATGTCAAATCTTATTATATTTTGTCTCTTTGGATTAAAATATATATTTTCAACTTGGATAACACTAACAGTTTAGTTGTTGATTTAAAAAGAAATGTAGGTGAGTGTTCTCTGAATATTAAAGGGGATCTGCACTTTTTATTTTGCTTATCGTTCAATCATTTTGAGAGACAAGAATGTCTTTTTTTAGTATTTTAAAAATGATTAAAAAAACGCTTGCAGATGCAACTTCAAAACCCTCCATCAACGTTTTATATACACAATGGAAATTTATATGTTGGACGGCGTGGCGTTGTTGGGAGAGTGGCCGTGCCAGCAAACTGAGGGTTCCTGGTTCAATTCAATTCAATACCAACCTGGTGAAGTGAGGTGAATTATATTTATATAGCGCTTTTTCTCTAGAGACTCAAAGCGCTTTTACATAGTGAAACCCAATATCTAAGTTACATTTAAACCAGTGTGGGTGGCACTGGGAGCAGGTGGGTAAAGTGTCTTGCCCAAGGACACAGCGGCAGTGACTAGGATGGCGGAAACGGGGAACGAACCTGGAACCCTCAAGTTGCTGGCACGGCCACTCTACCAACTGAGCTATACCGCCTTGTCACGTTCAAGGTTCAAGGGTTTTATTCGTCACAAGCAGAGTACACCACAGTGAAATGCTTTTTTCCATGCTCTTCAGATATTGCGTACAGTGGGATCCAAACACTAGTTGCTGAATCTAACACAGTAACTACAAAAAAATACAACAATTTGAATAGCTCTGATGTACATGAATTACAAGACAATAAGTTGCACAATAAGTCCCAGTAGTTATGGTAGAAGTATCAGTAAAAGTAAAAGTACAGTAGTCACATACAGTACCAGTGCAATATCAAATAGTATAACAGTATATACAGTATACACAGTATATACAGTAGGAAGTAATAAATATTAAGGTGTCTACAGTTCCTTTGGCAGTTGAGTAGTGACAGTAGTATGAACAGAGGTAATGGAACAGTATGACTTCTTTATACTCTTGTTTTTACATTTTTTACAGTCTTTGAATGAAGAGTATTGTAGTCCGGTAATTTCGGTGGTAAGTAAAGTGATTCTTGTGCGTGCGGTTTTGTGCAATTGTGATAAGTGTTAATCAGCGGTGCAGTTGAGCAGTCTGATGGCTTGGGGATAGAAGCTCCTCCTGAGTCTCTCCGTGTTGGCCATGAGACTCCGGTAGCGCTTGCCTGACTGCAGCAGTCCGTTGTGTCCTTGAGCAAGACACTTCACCCTCGCTCCTGATGGGTGGTGGTTAGGGCCTTGCACGCCAGCTCCCGCCATCAGAGTGTGAATGTGTGTGTGTATGGGTGAATGTGGAAATAGTGTCAAAGCGCTTTGAGTACCTTGAAGGTAGAAAAGCCCTATACAAGTATAACCCATATGTAATGTTGTAACAGACACGATCATAACATTATATGTAATATGTACTATATTTACCGTATTTGTTCTTTTTTGAACAGCCGGAACCATCTATTTGGCACATTTATTTCCATTTCCATAGCAGCGCACTTCCGACTTCCTGTAACAAATTTGTTCCTACTCCCTGAATGAAACGCGAGTGTCTTTTCTAAACATGGCAGACTTGGGCCCAGTCCCAAACACCCCCTCACCCTACTTTTTAGCCCTATCCCTACATTTTGCGCTTCCCGTGAAGGTAGTGGTGTCCCGATGACTCTCTGCATGTAGGAGTAGGGGGTATAATTCTAGCCCTTCAGAGTGAGGGATTTCAGTCGCTGACTCGCTCAGGTAGGGCCAGAGAAAAATGCACAATTTCTGCATAAGTTATACAATATATTACATGTTCGTTTGGAACGTTAGTTTGTAATGTTTGGCAGCTAGCCACGCTAGCTAACCTTAGGCTAAAGTACTAAATAATAATACTAAAATATTAAAACTTTAAAGCTTGTGAATGTGAAAACATTAACGTTACATACTTTAAAAAATTCATAAGAGACAACAGTCGTATAGGGTGGCTTTTTCTCCGTGTTGTTCTTATTTTATTAATCAACCGAAGCATGATGAAGGTAAGAAAAAAAGATCTTGGCCATTAACTCCATTGCTGTCGGGTTTGATGTGGGACTAGGGGGTTGTACAGTACACCGCTACTAATAAAGTACCGCATGAATAAAGAAAAGTACACTGCAAAAACTGAAATCTAAGTAAGATTAAATATCTCAAAAAAGAGTGATATTTGCTTATTTTCTGTCTAATAAGATAAGTATTCTCACTAAGCAGATTTTATGTTAGAGTGTTTTACTTGTTTTAAGGGTTTTGGTCCTAAATTATCTCAGTAAGATATTATAGCTTGTTGCTGACATTTTATGACCTATATTGAGTAAAACATGCTTGAAACTACTATATCAACTGATGCAAAGGTGTGTCATCAACACTCACAAGTATAAAACTACTTTTTTAAAGTTATAATTTCTTACTTCAAGCATGAAAAAAAAATCATGATGCCGAGCGCATATCATTATGTCAAGATAATGGCACTAGCATTTTACTTAATTTAAGAATATTTTTCAACATATTGGGCAAAAATGTCTCATTTTTTTTCTACCAAGAAAAGTGCACTTGTTATTAGTGAAAATATACTTATTTTAAGGTATTTTTGGGTTCATTGAGGTTAGCTAATTTGACTTGTTTTGGAAAGTCTTGACAAGCCGAATTTTCTTGTTCTATTGGCAGATAATTTTGCTTAGTTCAAGTAAAATACTCCTAATTTTTTTGTTTTTGTTTTTGTTTTTGAACACTGACTTTTTGCAGTGTAGTACTGCGTTCGGAAAACACCCGCAGTTATTTTTCATCCACGTGTGTTGCCGTGCGGCGGTGACGTTGCTGAGCCCACACACCCAGCGCATACAATCAGCATAATCGTCAAAAAGAACAATGACATAATAACAGCAAGTTTACTGGTTAATAAAAAGTGTGCGTGAAAGGCAATGTGAAAGCATTTGGGCTTCAGAACTGTCAATAAAGGTGACGCTTTAAACATAGAAGTAAAACATGCCTCGCCAAATGTGTCAATACAGCATTAAACCTTTAAATGACAAACAGTCAGACCTTCACAAGGAGTTTAAAGCGTGGCAGGTACCGTATTTTTCGGACTATAAGTCGCTCCGGAGTATAAGTCGCTCCGGAGTATAAGTCGCACCGGCCGAAAATGCATAATAAAGAAGGAAAAAAACATATATACGTCGCACTGGAGTATAAGTCGCATTTTTGGGGGAAATTTATTTGATAAAACCCAACACCAAGAATAGACATTTGAAAGGCAATTTAAAATAAATAAAGAATAGTAAACAACAGGCTGAATAAGTGTACGTTATATGACGCATAAATAACCAACTGAGAACGTGCCTGGTATGTTAACGTAACATATTATGGTAAGAGTCATTCAAATAACTATAACATATAGAACATGCTATACGTTTACCAAACAATCTGTCACTCCTAATCGCTAAATCCCATGAAATCTTATACGTCTAGTCTCTTACGTGAATGAGCTGAATAATATTATTTGATATTTTACAGTAATGTGTTAATAATTTCACACATAAGTCGCTCCTGAGTATAAGTCGCACCCCCGGTCAAACTATGAAAAAAACTGCGACTTATAGTCCGAAAAATACGGTAATATTGTTAACAGCTTCCCCGTGCACACATACAGTAGATACAAGACACGCATACAGCTGGTTGGCTTTTTGGAAATTATTATAGCAGGTCAAATTGACTGAATTTCGTAACAAATTCCCACTTTCTCATTTGTGTTTTACCTGATACTTGCCTCATCTGTGTACTTTAGACTTGTTTTCAGGGTTTACTAATTATTGTATTTGGCTTAAAGCACAGCTCAATATTGGCAATCATGAATCATGAAGCATTTAATACAATGTCAATAAAGCTTTCTATTCTATCCCAACCTAATTTTAGATTATGGCAGGCTTTATCTAATATGTAAAATAATTGTAAACTGATGTTTGAGTGCAATAGGAAAAGCCTGAGTGTTTAATGTGCCATTTAATTTGAATTCCAATCTTTTTAAATTGTTCTTTGGGTGCAATAAAAACATGTTTAATCAAAAGTTTTATCAAACATGTTCTGTTGAAATGAAGTTAATAATGACATTTTTGTGGTCACCTTTATTTTGAAAAGTATCAAAAAGTATTGAAATACATAATATACATTTTGGTACCAAAACATTGGTGTCGGTACAACTGTAGGTGGGACGTACAGTATGTGCAAACGTAACTATGTAGTCGCTTACGTGCCCGAACGTAAACTATGCAGTGACATAGCAAGTGGTGTCCCAATTCCTAGGGAAGATTACAAAGCTCTACCACTTTTTACTTCATTTGGAGGGTGTAGTGGTAGTGGGCGAGGGCTAGTGGTAGTGGGCGAGGGGGTGTATTGGGATTGGGTCTTGGTAGTAGACAACGAAGACGACGGTTTTTGGACAAATGAGGATTCACAGCCTTATCTTTTTTAAACTAAATATATGGAGGATGCACTACTACTTATAGAAGCAAGCACAAAGAAGAGTGCCACATGGTCACGCTGCCAATCTAGAACTTTTGAGCCAAGCTATGCAAAATTAATGGAGTGCCCAAATTAACTGGAAACGTCCCTGGCCAAACGGACAACTGTCCATCGAGTGAGTCACTACTCTATTGATAATGATGCATGCAGCACATCACCGTACACTACAGTGAATATGCTGCTGAGCTAGCTGTGTACAAAAAAAACATGAAATGTGGGCTATTACTTTACAGACACTGTAATAGGATTATCCATGTTTTTCAGATTGGTGTCTTATTGCATTGTGTTGTGCATTACAAACTAAACAGTGTTTCGTGCTGACTTAAAAGCTACCTTATCTCTCGCCGTAGTTAGCTTTTACAGCTAGTACTGTAGCACACCGATGTGTTAGTACGCTAGAAAAATAGTTCCTCAGTGTTCACTCTGATAACAACAATATTGCTACAGTTTGGTTACTATACAGGTTACCGAACGTAAATTAAGTATTGTTGACGGTTTTTGAATGCATTTTTAAAGTGAAGTGAAGTGAGGTGAATTATATTTATATAGCGCTTTTTCTCTAGTGACTCAAAGCGCTTTTACATAGTGAAACCCAAAGTGACTAGGATGCGGAAGCGGGGATCGAACCTGGAATCCTCAAGTTGCTGGCACGGCCACTCCACCAACCGAGCTATACCGCCCGAAAAAGTGATTTAGAGGTAGAATTGATTGCTCTCATTAGATGCACTGCATCTAATGAGAGCAATGCCAATTTTATGTTAGAAAGCGGAAAAAAACAAACTTTTGTCTTCTTGTTTCTCATGGTTGTGAAAAAGAGGCAAAATTACAAAAAAAGTGCAGTTCCCCTTTAAGGTTTTATGCTTTCCTAAGAGTAAATATTCCTCTGAGCATATTTAGTCAGTACCTGTGGCTGAGAGAGCATGTCCAGGCTCCAGGAGCACATCTTGCCATCAGTGGAGATGCTGATCAGGTTGTTGGCATTCTGGGTTCCAACCACATTGACGCAGTAGACTGGATGCTGCAGAGACAGCACAGCAGGAGAATGCAAGGAAGGCCAACACACGCACACGTATATACACACATATATACAGTTGCGATCAAAAGTTTACATACCCTTGTAAAGAACATAATGTCATGGCTGTCTTGAGTTTCCAATCATTTCTACAACTCTGATTTTTTTGTGATAGAGTGATTGGAGCACATACTTGTTGGTCACAAAAAACATTCATGAAGTTTGCTTCTTTTATGAATTTATTATGGGTCTACTGAAAATGTGAGCAAATCTGCTGGGTCAAAAGTATACATACAGCAATGTTAATATTTGCTTACATGTCCCTTGGCAAGTTTCACTGCAATAAGGCACTTTTGGTAGCCATCCACAAGCTTCTGCTTGAATTTTCGACCACTCCTCTTGACAAAATTGGTGCAGTTCAGCTAAATGTGTTGGTTTTCTGACATGGACTTGTTTCTTCAGCATTGTCCACACGTTTAAGTCAGGACTTTGAGAAGGCCATTCCAAAACCTTCATTCTAGCCTGATTTAGCCATTCCTTTACCACATTTGAGGTGCGTTTGGGGTCATTGTCCTGTTGGAACACCCAACTGCGCCCAAGACCCAACCTTCGGGCTGATGATTTTAGCCTGTCCTGAAGAATTTAGAGGTAATCCTCCTTTTTCATTGTCCCATTTAAAGCACCAGTTCCATTGGCAGCAAAACAGGCCCAGAGCATAATACTACCACCACCATGCTTGATGGTAGGAATGGTGTTCCTGGGATTAAACGCCTCACTTTTCCGCCTCCAAACATATTGCTGGGTATTGTGGCCAAACAGCTCCATTTTTGTTTCATCTGACATCACATGGACGAAGATAAGACCTTCTGGAGGAAAGTTCTGTGGTTAGATGAAACAAAAATGGAGCTGTTTGGCCACAATAACCAGCAATATGTTTGGAGGCGGAAAGGTGAGGCCTTTAATCCCAGGAACACCAATTCCTACCATCAAGCATGGTGGTGGTAGTATTATGCTCTGGGCCTGTTTTGCTGCCAATGGAACTGGTGCTTTACAGAGGAAATGGAACAATGAAAAAGGAGGACTACCTCCAAATTCTTCAGGACAAGCTAAAATCATCAGCCCGGAGGTTGGATCTTGGGCGCAGTTGGGTGTTCCAACAGGACAATGACCCCAAACACACATCAAAAGTGGTAAAGGAATGGCTAAATCAGGCTAGAATGAAGGTTTTAGAATGGCCTTCCCAAAGTCCTGACTTAAGCGTGTGGACAATGCTGAAGAAACAAGTCCATGTCAGAAAACCAACAAAATTAGCTGAACTGCACCAATTTTGTGGTCAGAAATTCAAGCAGAAGCTTGCTAAAAGCTTGTGGATGGCTACCAAAAGCGCCTTATTGCAGTGAAACTTGCCAAGGGACATTTAAGCAAATATTAACATTGCTGTATGTATACTTTTGACCCAGCAGATTTGGTCACATTTTCAGTAGACCCATAATAAATTCATAAAAGAACCAAACTACACACAAAATAGTCATGTAGAAATGATTGGAAACTCAAGACAGCCATGACATTATGTATGTACACTTTTGACCACGACTGTATATACGTATAATTTTTTTTTAAAAGGTACCGTATGTGCCGCTGCAGACAGGGGAGTCCTCTGTACCGGGGTCCTTTTATTACTCCTGTTGTCCCACAGGACAATTTGGCCCGAGTATGTGCCCCCAACCACAACGTTTGGGTGGAACTTGGCGAATGCAGCAGACATAACGGCTGACTGTCAAAGAAATGAGGAACGTGCTAATTGGTAATGATTATGACAACAATGTTCATATTGACACAACACAAGTTAATAGTAGTAATAGAGTGGTACCTCGTTCACCCCACTTTTTGTCCGTTTCCGACACAAATGTTAGCCATAATTTGGCTCGGTTTTCATACGCTGTCTCGGTTGTGTACGGCCAATTATTGCGCGTAACAAACTAGTCTGTTTGCTCGCTTTTTCTGTATAATCAAATATCCACACAGAATCCCACACGTTGCGGACTCATCTTTGTGCTTTTTTATTGAGTATGACTGCAAAATAATCCACCATGGTCCTAAAGACTCTCACACTATTATGTTAGATCCACTATGGACTGGACTCTCACACTATTATGTTAGATCCACTATGGACTGGACTCTCACACTATTATGTTAGATCCACTATGGACTGGACTATCACACTATTATGTTAGATCCACTATAGACTGGACTCTCACACTATTATGTTAGATCCACTATAGACTGGACTCTCACACTATTATGTTAGATCCACTATGGACTGGACTCTCACACTATTATGTTAGATCCACTATGGACTGGGGGGGTTCCCCACATCTGCGGTCCCCTCCAAGGTTTCTCATTGTCATCCCATTGGGTTTACTTTTTTCTTACCCTGATGTGGGATCTGAGCCCAGGATGTCGTTGTGGCTTGTGCAGCCCTTTGAGACACTCGTGATTTAGGGCTATATAGTAAGTAAACCTTGATTGATTGATTGATAAATAGTAATAAAAAAACTAAAAAAAATAGTAATGAGTAATTCGTCTAAGCACTAACAATTGCACTATGTATATACAAAATAAAACAAAAAACATTATCCCAACACTCGTATTGCACACCAAGAGAAAGATCACAGTGATCACTTCTGTAGCTCTGGGTAGACAGCTCCTTCTTGTACTGTTGATATAACAGTGTAATGCTAAAGCAGCAACTCATTGTTATTTGTGCATGGGATGAAAGGGATTTGACATTATAGATGTCAACCTCCTTCTGGCAGCCACCCCTCAATGCTGTCGAGTGCAGTGTTTTTCAACCACTGTGCCGCAGCACATTAGTGTACCGTGAGATACTGTCTGGTGTGCCGTGGGAGATGATGTCATTTCACCTAATTGGGTTAAAAATATTTTTTGCACACCAGTGATTATAATCCGCAAATAATGTGTTGTTGTTGAGTGTCGGTGCTGTCTAGAGCTCAGCAGAGTAACTGTGTAATACTCAACCATATCAGTAGGTGGCAGCAGATAGCTAATTGCTTTGTAGATGTCGGGAACATTGTTTGTCGTGATCACAATATGCAGACGACAGTGGGAGGCAGCGTGCAGGTAAAAAGGTTTCTAATGCTTAAACTAAAAATAAACAAAAGGCGAGTGCCGCTAAGAAAAGGCATTGAATGTTAGGAAAGGCTATGCAGAACGAAACTAATACTGAACTGGCTGCAAAGTAAACAAAAACAGAATGCTGTACGACCTCAAAGACTTACAGCGTGTGGAGCAGCAGACGGCGTCCACAAAGCACATCCGTACGTGACATGACAATCAACAACAAAATAGGAAACACTATACAAAGTAAAACACCAAAAAACTCAAAATAAGTCATGGCGTGATGTGACAGGTGGTGACAATACACCTACTTTGAAATGAGCTATAGTGATGCATGGTTGGTTATGGTTTGCATTTATATCCAACAATTGCGAGAACTACTTTTTACTGTCAATATCGGCTGCTGAGTTTCATTTTTTTATGTTTTCCGCTAGTGGTGTGCCTCGGGATTTTTCCAATGAAAAAAATGTGCCTTGGCTCGAAAAAGGTTGAAAAACACTGGTCTAGTGGACAACTTAGGACACAGGTATCAAACTCAAGGCCCACGGGCCACATCTGGCCCTCCACGCCATTTTATATGGCCCGCAAAAGAAAGGGAGAAACACTACTGAATTTAAGAAAGACCTCAAAGTACAAAGATGACATCGGCATGGCTCTCCCCTTCTTTCCCCCCATTCCACGCATCTCCGGCTTTGCCAACAAAAGTCTTTAATTAAAAAGTAAAAGTGATGTTTAATGTTTATTTATGGTTTTTCGTACGATTCGGCCTTTGTCTGAACTCTTAGAAACAGATTTAGAGGGAAAATGGCTTCACCTGTAATCGACACTGATCATAATAATACTTACAAGTAATAGCTCAGAGGTATTACACTTAAAAAGGGCACGCGGAGCCCAAACACATTACAAGTTGTGCTGAAGAAAACATTTAGTTGGATTAGTGTGATCACATTTTTCCACGTTGATTTTGGGGACATATAAGGGTTAAAAAGAAAAACTATGCACATGAGGAAGATCATTCCAAATGCACCGAGACATTTGTGTTCACACTTCTGTGCAGTCGAGCCAGGCGACTACATCCGCTCTTCAGGCATCAACATGTGGTTGCACTCAAGTCGTCTTGCTGGAGTCGCCTCGAGGCAGACAGCGTAATAAAGTTGGACAGCGTTGGAGCGCTGCTGCTGAACATTACAAACTACCACACACACTTAAACTTTGCTGCAATTCTCTGATGGCATTCGAGGTCCTTTTCCGTGCTCTAGTAGCATGTGTGCTCACAGATGTGGTGGAGGTGGATGCCACAACAGTGGGCATTAAGGTGGGGGGTGGAAGTGAGGGGGCGGGCAAGTCAGTATCGCTATCTACTTGTTGTGAAGGAAGTCACAGGTGAGGATGAGTGGGAGAGACGAAATGTTTTCCGTACCTGACAGTGAAACACATACTCCGGTGTGGTTTTCTTGTATTTCATGTTCCACACCAAAGCCACGCCGTCTGGGTCGTGAGGCACGTCCACATTGTTGTTGTAGGAGGCAACCAGCAGTTCGGGATACTAGGGAGAGAATCAAATTAGTTAGTGGGGTTTGTGGGTGTTGGGAGTTTGGATTAGGGCTTTTAGGCTTGGCTCCGTCGTGCTGCTGAGTCCCTTCAGGAATAATCCTTTCCTTAAGATGTATGGCTTGTTTATGTCACCCCGCCCCCTTGAGAATACTTGCCAAGTTTTTATTTTCTCTTATAAATTGGAACCTAAAGGAAACTGCAGCCTTTAATAGAACCTGAGAGCTTCATAAAAAAAAAAACCTTCTCTGACGTAAATAAGATGAAAGATTTTTGTTGATTTGAATAATTAATGTAAAACATAGAGTTGGAATGCCCAATTACAAACAAGAAGGGTATGGATTTCCAACTGGGCAGCTAAATGCTGTGTACAAAAATCTGCCATTCAATCAGTGTCACAAGTCATTGCAGAATCATGCATGAAATAACTTTGGACGCCAAAGGAAACAAATCATTACGGTGTCTGACTGAGTGACAATTTGGGAGGGACATAACTTTAATTTCCTGAGGGACTTGTGGCTGAAGTAAATGCTGTCAAACTCTGGCTATGTAATCATAAAACATTATATAGCCGGCCGAAGTTAAGTTGCTCCAACAGTCAATAGCTGCACACTGAATTATCTGTATTTGGGCAAAGGAAAACATGTACAGTATACTCTATAGACATTAATGAATCACTGCAGGTTTACACAACATTCCATCTGGATATAAAAGTTACGCGTACAGCGTGAAGATACATATAACATACAACAACATTTTTCAATGATGTTTTACCTAGATATTCTACAGTATATGTTGGTTGAATTGTGACAAAGAGGGATAAAAATTCAAACCTGAGGGGACCAGTCGAGGCAGGTGACAATACGATACTTGGACCAGCGCTCGTCTGTGAATTGTCTGTTGAGTGAAAGTTTTGCCCCTGCCTGGATTTCACTGTCGGAAAAAAGAGCAGCCAAACCATCAAACACACCTTTTAATGCCATGTGTACGATATCTTCTTAGCAAACAATTACCCCTCTTTTTCCTCCAGGTCGCGGCCACTGTAATCAAAGAAAAGGTCAACGTGCTCTGACAAAGCCCTCTCAATGATGCGAGTGCTGTGGTCGAAGAAATTCACAAAATCGTCCGAGTGCAGAATCTGGAGTTTCTCCTCCTCTGTCAACTCGTGGAGGATTACTGTGTGCAGAAAGAACTCAATTAAAAAACTACGATAGATGAAATAATTTCATATTTGAGTTTTAGATATATCTATAAAATTGTATTTAAAATATGCCTTGCTATTTGTCCCAATCCGGTTGGTTTCGCTTTTTGAAGGTAAGAAATTAATAAAGAAAACCTTTCAAATTCTCAGCTGGTAAATGAAAAACACCCTCTCTTAGAATTACTAAATTTATCACCTACAAGTAAAAAGCTTATCGCCAAATTTGCCAGCTGCTTCATTATGTCCATGACATCAGCAGACTGTGTTAAAAGAGCCTGGGAACAGGAAGTAAGAACAACTATACCCAAACAGCAATGGGAACGGACACGCTCTCAAATTCACAATTGCTCAATTAACAGCAGACATAGGCTCATGCAGTTTAAAGTGATTAATCGTTTCTATTACTCCAAAGTCTCATTACACAAATGTTATCCTGATACATCTCCACTTTGTGATACATGTAAATCAGCTGAAGGATCACTGTCTCATTCCTTTTGGGAATGTCCAATTATTCAACCATTTTGGTCCAGCATCATCTTCTTTTACTCGGGGGTATATATCAGAGAAAACTTGTCCCTGACAGGGATATCATTTTGTTTGGGTGGTCTTCAGAAACACAAAATATATTACAGCTGTGTTGCTTCTCGGGACGGTTCTGGCCAAAAGACTCATTGTCAAAGACTGGGAAAGCTCATCTGCACCCAACTTCAGGAACTGGTTAAATTAATCTGTGAATGTAATGACTCTTGAAAAAATAAAATTTATAAACTTTACAAATATGAATAAATAGGAACTAACCTGGAAGCCTTTACTGACATATATTGAATCATAACTTATAGACATTTTAAAAAATTGTTGTATCTTTTTTGTAGTTTTATTCCTTTTTTATTATTGTTATTATTTTTTGTATTGTTCCCACACTTCTATTGCTTTTTTGTGTCACTTTTGAAATGGTTTTAAATGTTTATTTCTTATTTTTTAATCTGATCGAGCCACGAAAATGTGACTTTTTCTTCTTTTAAGTGTGAAGGGTGGAGAGGTACTCCGGGAGATGATCTAGTGATCACTTCCTGAGGATCCTTGATGCCGAGGAATATTCATCCATCTTGCTACGGTCTGGATCGTCTGCTTATCCTCAGCCAGTGCAGAATGGATGGATGTATATACAATATCTGGGTACTTTTTCTAATAATGTCCATACTGTAAACCTTGAGTTGTTAAAGCCCAAGTGCACCTCTCTCCTCAAGCGTGCTTGTGAGTGTGTATGTGTGCATGTATGAAGTATCTGAGTGAGCAAAGTATGATTGTCAAATGTGATTTTAACTGTAAAATTCAATTAAATATATTTGCTAAAAATAATAAAAATTGGCCTTGTTAGCGTGAGCATGCTAACAGTTTGCATGCTAACAAGATGACCGAATTCCATGATTATTAGGTTTGAACGCCATAAAATTTGTTAGCATGTTCTAATATTATGGGAACCGTTAGCGTACTACCAAGATGTTAACGACATACAAAATTATCTGAGATGCTGGTATAAAAAGTTAGCATTCAATGGTTATCATGCTTCCAAAATGATGCCAAGTAACAAAACCATTGTTGTTTTGGCTTTAAAGGTCAAAGAAAAAGCTAAAACGACAACATCAAACATTAGCATGCTAATGGGAAAAGTTAACATATTTGCAAAATTGAGTCAAATATTGAAATATATGATTTTTTCTGTTTATACTTAGATTTTCTAAAATACTAGCATAAAATGTTAGCGTAATAACATGGGAACGATTAACATACTTCCAAGTAATGAAATCCATGATTGATAGATTAAACTAGTAAAACAAGGTGGCGGATGCCTCAATTAAGACCGCTCCAAAGAGAAGAAACGCTCCGGCCGGCGCCACGGACCGTCACTGCCATCAGCCCATCGAAGCCCGCTCCTGCTACGAAAGCGCCAAAGTCCCAAACTGTGGACAAAAAAACTTACTGCTTTTTTGTCCACAGTTTCCTAGGGGACGGCGTGGCGCAGGTTGGGAGAGTGGCCGTGCCAGCAACCTGAGGGTTCCTAGTTCAATCCCCACCTTCTACCAACCTCGTCACGTCCGTTGTGTCCTTGAGCAAGACACTTCACCCTTGCTCCTGATGCATGGCAGCTCCCGCCATCAGTGTGTGAATGTGTGTGTGAATGGGTGAATGTGGAAATAGTGTCAAAGTGCTTTGAGTACCTTGAAGGTAGAAAAGCGCTATACAAGTATATAGCCCATTTACCATTTAAAAGATGTAGATAATGTGTTTCACTTTGAGTCTCTCGAGGCGAAGCGCCATATAAACACAATTCACTTTATTTCACATGAGCAGTAATCGTACAGTACCTTCCTCCTCCTCTTTTTGGTCAGGCTTCTCAATTTGAATCTCGACTACTGGCTGAGGGGGAGTAACTTCTTCCTCTTCTTCCTCATCTGTTGATCACAATGAATGTTAAGTATAATACAATTCCATGTATTTGTTGAATGTTTTATAGCAACATGCAGACTGTATATAAGTGATTATATGTTCATGCCTCCACAGAAGCACAAAGTCCCACACCTATTTTCACCTTTCTTTCACATCCGCTATTTTCTTCTTTCAGTGAAAGCGTCTCCCAGTGATTGCTTGTAGGCACTGCAAAAGACTGATTTTCATCTGCCTTGCATTGGTTAAGTTTGTCAGGCACAATGTTGCCTTTCACAGAGATGGCACGTCTCTAAAGCAGAGCGCTTGTCATTTGTGTTAAACGGACACAGCACAGCGGGTGTCTTGTAGTCCCATTTTTCCCAGCTGTTAATGAGCCTCCAGCCATTCAAAGACTAGCCTAGTTGTCAGTGTGGCTCTTTGCTCTCTGTCTGCTTGGCCTCTTCTAAGGCAATGGGGCAACAGGGCAGGCGGGGGGCTTAGCAGGTGCCCGGGAGCATCCCATTGGTGGAGCTGGATGACGGCATGGTGCAAAAGCAGATGGTGATGACGGGATTGTCTTGTACTCTTCAGAGGTGGCATGGGGATGGGCACAGAGGTTTTCCGCCTGGCTGCTCCGAGACAAGCGTTCTCCCCGCCCCTGAACGGCAAGTCCGTGTAATTACCATCCTAGCAGGAGGTCCTGAAACTTCTATTCAAGCGCAGATAATGTACAACAAACTGCAGCTCAGTCCAGCTGGCCTACTGCACACTGGTTGTAGCTCAAAGCATGTGGAAACACTCTTTCAAAAGAGAGACAGTATATAGCCCACGCTTTGAATGTGTGGAATACAAGAAGACAAACATACAGGTGGTTATCTTAGCCTTGAAGGCTAATCCAAGGCCACAAAATGTCCTTCCCACTGAGATAATCTAAATGATAATGTCATCTGTCACTTTGTCCATAACGGACGATGGAAGAGCATCTCGAAGGAAGGACATTATTTGGCGCACTGATGAGTTTACTGGTTTGATGACACGTGCCATTTCAATGTACGCTTTGCAACCAACATGAGAAGGTTAAAATCTTTCCTTTCAAGGACCTCAATCAGGCTTAAAGGAAAACAGTAATCACTGTCTTTCAGCCGGAGCCGGCCGTTCTCGTCAGCCCTTTCCCCGGCGAGGCAGCCGGAGCAATCAACCTGACAGGCATTAGCAGCGGATAGACAATCTGAAAATAAAGGGTATAATGCACCTGCCAGCCAAAATGGCCATTTTGAGAAAAGCTAGTGATCCTGGTGACCCCACTGGGGATGTGTATGGGGGGCGAGGGGGATGGGGTAGCGCAGAGCAAGTGTGGGTGGTGTAGGAAAGCGGGGGGGGTTACATTTAACAGAATATACCCTGATCATCGACGTCCTATATACCGACACCTCCTCTAAAGGAAGGCCCAATTATGGATTTTGCACCACTTAAGGAATAAAAGCTTTTTTGGGGGGGAGAAGAGGCAGCCAGGGCTAAGAGGGGGTTGTGGTCTTATCCTTTATACAACAAATCAAGGCAAACATGGCTAGTGATGAACAAGAATACAACTCAACGACCTTTGCTCTGTGCTGCAGGTGTCTTCCTCTTCCTCGCAAACTACACAGCACAAAAGTCTCAAAAGCGGCACGTGCAAACCACTTTGCAAAGACTTTTTACTTTGCAACCTTTGCCACTAAAGCTAATCACCGAAGCGCACGGTGAGGAAGATCATTTCTTGTTCCCCCAAAGACGAGGCTTTGAACACCACTTTCTTGCTTTCTTCCAAATGGCTTCTAAATAAACATTGGTGGATCACAGCTAAACCAACATCATTGGCATGATACCTTTGTTTAGCAGACCAAATATTGTGACCTTAGGTGAGATTTTAAGTATGAACAAAAGTATTGGGACACATAGCCATTACAGCTCCAGGTAGAAAAAACAGTCTGAGGGAATTTGAACCATTCATCAAAAGAGGTCAGAGGTCACTGATGTCAGGCTCACAACCTCTATTGTAGTTCTGCCCAAAGGTGATCACAACTCTTGACTCAAAACTCAACCAAACAATAACCTTTGTGCAACATTAAGATTGACTACACACACTTACTCTTAGGATCCAAAAGGGATCCGCTCATAAACTAAGGTGGGCATTATGTTTGACACATCAACTTAATGTGTATTATATTTATCCATGAGAGCATTTTTGTTGTAAATTGTGAGTTGTGTTTGTTAAAATCATGGTTGTTTTTACAAATAAACAAAAGCATGTATTGTCTTTGTGTGATGATGTAAATGAGGTGTGGTTGTATTGTATATTAAGTATGTGTCCATGAAAGGGCATTTTATGACTTTTCTTAATTTGATTACATGCTATAGTATGATTTTATTGTCATAATTTTATTGCATGATTTTTGTATCCCTTTAATTTAGGTAGCCAGGGACTGCAGATGGAAATTAGCTATATAGCTATAATCTGGTAGAGAACATATCTGTCTTTGAGCTTAATGTTTCTGTGCATTGTCCCTTCAAATAAAGACTAAACTAAACATGTCATAAGTCATTAATCAATTAATTAATAATAATAAATAATTACTATATTTTATTATGCTTTCAATGTTGGAAATCTTTTAACACCTTCACATCTATCTATAGATATAAAGTTTGTATGTTTTGTCAAAAATAACAATTTTTTTAATAATAGATGGAAAAATGCAAAAAACACAATATTTCTAGAAATATTTTGCAGCGTGGAAGATTTGATAATTAAGCCTTGAATAATTTGTGACAACATTGATTTTGATACAGTACAAAAATGATTATTTTTACAAAGTCTACTGAGCTAAAATGAGAGAGAAAGCAGGCAGGACTTGGTTGAGTTCATTAAGTTCAAGTATTTTATATACAAAACAGACCAAAAGTTTGGACACACCTTCTCATTCAATGTGTTTTCTATATTTTCATGACTATTTACATTGTAGATTGTCACATCAAAACTATGAATGAACACATGTGGAGTTATGTACTTAACAAAAAAAGGTGAAATAACTGAAAACATGTTTTATATTCCAGTTTCTTCAAAATAGCCACCCTTTGCTCGGATTACTTTTTCGCACACTCTTGGCATTCTCTCCATGAGCTTCAAGAGGTAGTCACCTGAAATGTTTTTCACTTCACAGGTGTGCTTGAAGCTCATGGAGAGAATGCCAAGAGTGTGCAAAGCAGTAGTGTGAAGTGAATTGAATTTATATAGCGCTTTTCTCTAGTGACTCAAAATACTTTACATTGTGAAACCCAATATCTAAGTTACATTTTTAAACCAGTGTGGGTGGCACTGGGAGCAGGTGGGTAAAGCGTCTTGCCCAAGGACACAACGGCAGGGACAAGGTTGGCAGAAGCAGGGATCGAACCTGGAACCCTCAAGTTGCTGGCACGGCCACTCTACCATCCGAGCTAGTAGTAATCAGAGCAAAGGGTGGCTATTTTGAAGAAACTACAGTATAAAACATGTTTTCAGTTATTCATAGTTTTGATGTGAAATAAAGAAAATGCATTGAATGAGAAGGTGTGTCCAAAGTTTTGGCCTGTACTGTATATCTGCCATGTTTTATATAACTGCTCAAAATCATTTTCATAACATTTCAGCGGTTTAATCGCAGTTTAACTCATCTACGCTCATCAAAGCTCTGAGTATTATGCTCATGATTTTCGGGCGATTAAAGTGGGCGCAATCATACCAAAACAATATTTTCTTGTTTTTCCCCAATAGGCAACAATGCAAATTATTCCGTTTTCATGGAAAACATATAATATACCAGGATTACAGTCTGTTCAAAAAGTTGTTTTAAATGGTATCAATGGGGCGGAAAATCTATATACATTGTTTACTTTCTATCCAAACAACGTTGCAATGAGAAATACAATGCAATTTTATTTAAAAAATTATAATTTCAGACTGCTAACCTTTAAACTGAACAATCATATCACATAAGGAACACGTGTAATGCCTGTTTTAGGCCCTTGGCCGGGCACAAGGGTTAAACCTTGTCTTGGGCACTGTGTCGCAGCCATGCTGGAAACTAAAAAAAAGGGTCTTCTTCATACATGTTAAATAGATGTTGGTTACAACTCTTAATTAAAGAGGGGTTATATGCTGCACTCGGGCAAAACTGAGGGTGGCATCACACTGACGTGCAATAATAAATAAATCCTAAAGAGTGATTGCATCCATCTCTACATACAATAGGTATTATATGCTTTAAGTACATAAAAACCAACCGTATTTTGAAGTGGCATTGAAAAAGACCACTAAGGGCTTTTGTGATTTGAAGTTGTGACCTTGCTCTGAATCGAAAATGATTAAAAAAATCCCATTCCATTAAATACTAGATTTGTCAAGCCCTTTGTAGACACACCAGCATTCTGCATCACTACCCTACTCTGCAGCAATATACTTAAGTCAGTAACTACAGCCACTTGTTAAAAACTGCATACTGAGTCGGTGTATTGTCAAGCATTACTGCAGAGACAGAATTCACCAACCAATTGGTGATTTTCTTAAACCTGGCGATAAATGACACCATTCAACATGACTTTTCCCTAACTTCAGTGGCCTAGTGGTTAGAGTGTCCGCCCTGAGATCGGTAGGTTGTGAGTTCAAACCCCGGCCGAGTCATACCAAAGACTATAAAAATGGGACCCATTACCTCCCTGCTTGGCACTCAGCATCAAGGGTTGGATTTGGGGGTTAAATCACCAAAAATGATTCCCGGGCGCGGCACCGCTGCTGCCCACTGCTCCCCTCACCTCCCAGGGGGTGAACAAGGGGATGGGTCAAATGCAGAGGACAAATTTCACCACACCTAGTGTGTGTGTGACAATCATTGGTACTTTAACTTAACTTGAAAACAAACAAAAAAGATGACCTATAATTGAGTTGACTTGGGCTGATTGGTCACCAGGTTATTGCTTGCGCAAATGTCCCCTCCTTGACAGTTGCCAGTTGATTCATCCAAAAGTCTTTTACTTCTTTCATCACAACGCCTTGCACTGCGACAGGGTGATTTTTCGGCGTGCAGGAGGCTCCCTCTAATGCCACCGCCCGCTGACCTTGAGAGTGCCTCGCTGTCGCCTCCTTTTGACAACATGATAAATCGCTCAATCAGAACACAGGTCTGACGCTAGACTGCACATCAGAAATGCGCAGAGGGGAGCGAGCAAGCGGCGAGGTGGATGCAGGCCTCATCCAGTGGCAAAAAAAAATGATAGTGCAAAAATGCACAGTGTCACCGAATGTGTTTTGTTATGTGCGGTGAAGGGAGAAGACAGGGAAGCAAGGGAGTTGATGAAATGATTACATAGCGGTGGCGAGGAAAAGTGGGCCCGGTGCTGAACAGCTGGCAGAAACCATCGCTGTTTAACAGAGTTTTACAATGCCTATTAAAGTCCAGACTCCAGAGCCACGAGGATTTCTCACGAGCTTCCTCTTTCACTGGTCCATCTCAGAGATGACTACACTTGACCGAACAACCAAGATGATGTGTAAACTGTTTAAAGTCCTAAGTAGGCTTTCAGGGGTTCTAAAAAGGATATGTCCAATGATGCAAGTAACTCAAGCAGACAGCCAAAATTACAGACTTGTACTAGACTTGCAAAATCTGTGTAGTTTGGACATCTCTTGGAGAGGAGAGGCCAATGGCATATCTAAACAAAAGATGTGCTCATCATGTGGATACGAGAACATTCCCAAATATTCTCACTTGCCCGGCAATGACATACGTATTTTCATTTCAGCTCACCATCACATGCCTTGTGCTTTTTATCTTCCTTGATAATCTTATTTCTCCTTCCTGTCTACAATTTTCTCACCGAGCCCATTAACTAAACTACTAAACTTAAGATGAGTTGGCCTCAAAGCTGAATGACGGTTTTAGAGGAGTGAGGCTTGTCTGAATTTAAATTGCTGCACCAAATCTTGCGTTTCCTAGGCCTCATTTAATTTTCCGAATCACTTCCAACACAGATTTGTGGGCTCATGACAAACAAAAGGACTACAGTGTGTTCTTTCTGCAGCGGAATAAAAAGTAACTCCTAAATGGTGCTATCATTATACAAACCCCAAAAGCAATGAAGTTGTCACATGGTGTAAATGGTAAATAAAAAGAGAATACAATGATTTGCAAATCCCTTTCAACCTAAATTCAATTGAATACACTGCAAAGACAAGATATTTAATGTTCGAACTGGTAAACTTTGTTATTTTTTTTAAATATTAGCTCATTTGGAATTTGATGCCTGCAACATGTTGGCTGGCACAAGTGGCAAAAAAGACTGATAAAAGTTGAAGAATTCTCATCAAACACTTATTTGGAACATCCCACAGGTGAAGAGGCAAATTGGGAACAGGTGGGTGCCATGATTGGGTATAAAAGCATGAAATGCTCAGTCATTCACAAACAAGGATGGGGCGAGGGTCACCACTTTGTCAACAAATGCCTGAGCAAATTGTTTAAGAACAACATTTCTCAACCAGCTATTGCAAGGAATTTAGGGATTTCACCATCTAAGGTCTGTAATATCATCAAAAGGTTCAGAGAATCTGGAGAAAGCATGTAAGCAGCAAGTCTGAAAACCAACATTGAATGCCCGTGACCTTCGATCCCTCGGGTGGTACTGCATCAAAGAGCGACATCAGTGTGTAAAGGATATCACCACATGGGCTCAGGAACACTTCAGAAAACCACTGTCAGTAACTACAGTTTGTCGCTACATCTGTAAGTGCAAGTTAAAACTCTATTATGCAAAGCGAAAGCCATTTATCAACAACACCCATCTAAGATGGACTGATGCAAAGTGGAAAAGTGTTCTGTGGTCTGACCAGTCCACATTTCAAATTGTTTTTGGAAACTGTGGACGTCGTGTCCTCCGGACCAAAGAGGAAAATAACCATCCGGACTGTTATAGCCGCAAAGTTCAAAAGCCAGCATCTGTGATGGTATGGAGGTGTATTATTTCCCAAGAAATGGGTAACTTACACATCTGTGAAGGCACCATTAATGCTGATAGGTACACACAGGTTTTGGAGCCATCCAAGCAACGTTATCATGGACGCCCCTGCTTATTTCAGCAAGACAATGCCAAGCCACGTGTTACAACAGCGTGGCTTCATAGTAAAAGAGTGCGGGTATTAGACTGGCCTGCCTGTAGTCTAGACATTGAAAATGTGTGGTGCAACATGAAGGCTAAAATATCAGAAGGGATACTGTGGCCACAATACTGAACAGTGTGCTCTGATTGGTTTGGTCTCATCTCGTGGCCAATATTACTGTAGTTATAATATTGTTAGTTCATTTGCCATTTTATGCTTGAAAATGCTCAATTCAGGGCAAAAATGTTGTACAATATGCTAAAATTTAAAAAAAATCTGAAATGTGGTAAAACCGCAATATTTGAAGCACAATATGGCGAAAGACGACTAGATTAGTTAATTGTGAGGAATTTAGCTTGCGTTATCTCAACAATAATAGACATGAGGGATGGGAGACACTATATGGCGCACCGGATTATAAGGCGCACCTTCAATGAATGGCATATTTTAAAACTTTGTTCATGTATAAGGTGCACCGGATTATAAGGCGCACCTATGCATCCATTAGATGGAGCTGCGCTAAAGGGAATGTCAACAAAACAGTCAGATCAAACTTTATTAATAGATTACAAACCAGCGTTCTGACAACTCTGTTCACTCCCAAAATGAATAAACAGCTGATTTACTCGTGTTACGGTAAATCAAACGTTAGTTCAATCACAATAAAGTAACACTCGAAATAGTGCAGAGCAATAACAATATATTAAACGGAGACATATATTATAGTCTCTTTTTCAGGTGAGAGAGGACGCTAAAGGCAGTGCCTTTAAGGCACGCCCCCAATATTGTTTTCCTGGTTGGAAATCGGTAGGAATTCGGGAGAATGGTTGTCCCGGGAGATTTTCGGGAGAGGCACTGAAATTCGGGAGTGTCCCGGAAAATTTGGGAGGGTTGGCAAGTATGGTTCCAGTTCCAGCCACAGCCATTGAAGAGGAACGTACCAACATTCCACAGGCCGCAATCAAAAACCTGATCAAGTCTTTGCGAAGGAGATGTGTTGCACTGCGTGAGGCATATGGTGTTTACACTAGATACTGACTGCTTTTCTAACCTCGCCAGACCCCAATAAACCCCGAAACTTCACATTTCAGAATGGCCTTTGTGGGCAGCTTTAGGCACACCTGTGCAATAATCATGCTGTTTAATCAGAATCTTGA
>NC_084744.1:40047165-40214665 GCF_033978785.1 Entelurus aequoreus | reverse complement strand
CCCTTGTCCAAGTTCCCAAGCCTGATTGAGGTGCAAAAGTCCAATGGTGCCAGCATACCGGCAGCTTTTGGCCATCACCAAGCCAGAGATGAAATGCTCGAGGCATTGAGTGCCACTCTGTTAAATGACATTGAAACTAACTTGCCAAATTCTAAGTTTGTTGGCATTATTTGCCATGAAAGTGTAGATGTGGCGCTTTTTAAAGGATTGATGATCTACATACAGGTGAGAATAATCAATTCAATTTGTCATATGCATGTATGCCCTGGCACACCATTATCATCATTTCATGACCGAAGCAAAATACTTTTTACACTTTTATACTGAAATAAATACACCTACAACTTATTATATGAAAATATATTAAAAAAATAAGTTAACATACATACATACATTGAAGTATTCTTAATTATTCTACATCGTAGTGAACGGAAAGCCCATGGTCATCTTTGCGCAGAATCGACAGGTAGTGGACGGAAAAGCTAACAATTCTTAAAGCACTGCTGAGTTTTTTTGAAGATTGGAGCATTGACCCTAAACAAGTTGTCAGCTTGGGTAGCGATGGGAAAAAAAATGTTGGTATGTATGTCTTTGCTATTTTCATTAAAGCTTGTTGCTTTCTAGTGTTTTCATTTTTACTTAGATTTGTTGTTTTTGGAATACATTAAAAAAGATTTAGACAGATTTGTGAACAATATTTGAGAGGAATAGGTCTTTTGTGTATATAGTAAAAGTTTTAGATCTTTCAGTTCAACTCATGAAAATGGGAGCAAAAAAAAGTGGTGTGTTTATATATTGCTGGGTATTGTGGCCAAACAGCTCAATTTGTGTTTCATCTGACATCCCATGGACAAAGATAAGACCTTCTGGAGGAAAGTTCTGTGGTCAGATGAAACAAAAATTGAGCTGTTTGGCCACATGTTTGGAAGAGAAAAGGTGAGGCCTTTAATCCCAGGAACACCACACCTACCGTCAAGCATGGTGGTGGTAGTATTATGCTCTGGGCCTGTTTTGCTGCCAATGGAACTGGTGCTTTACAGAGAGTAAATGGGACAATGAAAAAGGAGGATTACCTCCAGATTCTTCAGGGCAAGCTAAAATCATCAGCCCGGAGGTGGCGTCTTGGGCGCAGTTGGGTGTTCCAACAGGACAATTACTCCAAACTAGGGCTGCAACAACTAATCGATTAAATCGATTAAAATCGATTATTAAAATAGTTGCCGATTAATATAGTCATCGATTCGTTGGATCTATGCTATGCGCAGAGGTTTTTTTTATTTATTTTTTTAATACATTTATTTTTTATTTTTTTAATAAACCTTTATTTATAGGCTGCAACATTTACAAACAGCTGAGAAACAATAATCAAAATAAGTATGGTGCCAGTATGCTGTTTTTTTCTCAATAAAATACTGTATAGGATAGAAATGTAGTTTGTCTCTTTTATCCGACTATTAATCGATTAATCGAAGAAATAATCGACAGATTACTCGATTATCAAATTAATCGTTAGTTGCAGCCCTACTCCAAACACACGTCAAAAGTGGTAAAGGAATGCCTAAATCAGGCTAGAAAGAAGGTTTTAGAATGGCCTTCCCAAAGTCATGACTTAAACGTGTGGACAATGCTGAAGAAACAAGTCCATGTCAGAAAACCAACAAATTTAGCTGAACTGCAGCAATTTTGTCAAGAGGAGTGGTCAAAAATTCAAGCAGAAGCTTGTGGATGGCTACCAAAAGCGCCTTATTGCAGTGAAACATGCCAAGGGACATGTAAGCAAATATTAACATTGCTGTATGTATACTTTGGACCCAGCAGATTTGCTCACATTTTCAGTAGACCCATAATAAATTCATAAAAGAAGCAAACTTCATGAATGTTTTTTGTGACCAACAAGTATGTGCTCCAATCACTCTATCACAAAAAAATAAGAGTTGTAGAAATGATTGGAAACTCAAGACAGCCATGACATTATGTTCTTTACAAGTGTAAACTTTTGATCGCGACTGTACAGTATATGTACCGGTATACAGGTATATACTAGGTTTAAAAAGGTGGACATGTAGATTAGGCACCCTATAATAATAAGAGCTGTGAAAATCAATTTTGAATCTGGAAACAATGTTTAAGGTTACCTCTTTCTTTTTGCGCTCCTCCTCCTTTCTTTTCTTCTCCTCTCGGATTTGAGCCAAACGCTGCTTCTTCCTTTCGAGTTCTGCTTTCAGCTCAGTTTTGTCAGACATGATGCCACAGCTGTATTTAAAAAAAAAGAAGTAGAAGTGTTTTGTGTTCCGTCCATTATATAAAGAAATGCACTTCAATTTCCTTGAACAGCTTAGGAGTTACACAAGTAGAGATATATTAGAAATGCAACAGTGGTCCGTGTTATGATACTTTGATTGAAAATATATTTGCATGTTTAATTATTACGTTTGTAGTTTACAAAGGTCTAGAACTGCATAACTGTAGGCTGATTTTAAAGTCTGATATTTGGAATATATGGTGGTAGACAGGTGCAAAGACACAGCAACGTCCAAACCAGGGGTGTTTAAAGGGCAGCCAGCAGCTCATTTTTTATTACTTTATGTTTTACAGATAAAATAAACACGACCCGCATTGGAACATTACACAAACCTAAGAAAAAAATGGAACCGGCTTTAATCACCTCAAAATGGGAATGACAACCAAAATGGTGGAGAACCTACATGGTCTTTGGTGATTTCTGCACATGATGTACACATTTCTTGCGATATACGGTAAGTTAAGCCCTCAAAAAGGCTGAATTGAAATAGTATTAGTAAAGAATAATTATAAAAAAATATTATATTTCAGGCGGTTTTGATTAATCTGCTTTTGTAACCTATCATCACACAAAGATAGGTATAGGTGTGGATTTTTTGTTTAAGTAGTTCAGCATAGGGGTGTCCAAAGTGCGGCATGGGGCCATTTGTGGGCCCCAGCTCGAATTTTGTTGGCCCGCATAATATTGTCGAAATAAAATCAAAACTACAGTAAAATGTATGAAAAAAGACCAAAAAGAGAATGTAATGGAAAACGAGCTGAAATATAAGAATTATTACTGGATAACAGCAATATTCTTTGTCATAACAGAAAGCTGTGTTTTGTCTTTTTTTTTTTTTTTACAAAATCAATCATCAATCAATCAATCAATGTTTATTTATATAGCCCTAAATCACAAAAGTCTCAAAGGGCTGCACAAGCCAAAACACCATCCTCGGTACAGATAAAAACATTTCTAATGGCCCCCACATGCATTGTTGACTTTGCACTATGTGGCACTTGGTGGAAAATGTTTGGACACAACTGGTGTAAATACTCCAAAGACATAAGTAATTTAAATACCTACAAATAACATAAAAACAAATGTTCTTAGAGTATTCAAATTATAGATAAACCAAATGCAACTGGAAAAGACTTCAAGTTAAAACAGCTGAAATTAAATAAACACAACATGATCACAAACCCATGCAATATTTCCAGGCTACCTTGACCGCCACATCTAAGGTAAGCGCCTCTTTAAGGACATGAGAGAAAATTAGCTGCCTAAAAAGTACATTATTGTTCTTGTCTTTGTTAACCACTTGGCCGTAAAAATTGATTGATCTACGATACTGTACTGTGAACTTTTATGGTTAACTGCTTTACAAAAAATTTAATTCTGCAAAGTTTATTCTATGAAGACAGATATCCGTGAGGTCTGGCATTAGACTGTTATATCAACAGTACAAGAAGAAGCTTTCTACCCACAGCCACAGAAGTGATCACTGTGATCTTTCTCTTGGTGTGCAATACGAGTGTTGGGATGTTTTTTGGTTTTATTTTATATATACATAGAGCAATCTGTAGTGCATAAGATGAATTATTCATTAGTATTTTTTTTTGTTTTTTATTAGTATTTATCAATCATCAATCAATGTTTACTTATATAGCCCTAAATCACGAGTGTCTCAAAGGGCTGCACAAGCCACAACTACATCCTCGGCTCAGATCCCACACCAGGGCAAGGAAAAACTCAACCCAATGGGATAACAATGAGAAACCTTGGAGGGGACCGCAGATGTGGGGACCCCCCCTGGGCAACCGGTGCAATGGACGTCGAGTGGATCTAGCATAATATTGGGAGAGTCCAGTCCATAGTGGATCTAACATAATAGTGAGAGTCCAGTCCATAGTGGATCTAACATAATAGTGAGAGTCCAGTCCATAGTGGATCTAACATAATATTGTGAGAGTCCAGTCCATAGTGGATCTAACATAATAGTGTGAGAGTCCAGTCCATAGTGGATCTAACATAATAGTGAGAGTCCAGTCCATAGTGGATCTAACATAATAGTGTGATAGTCCAGTCCATAGTGGATCCAACATAATAGTGAGAGTCCAGTCCATAGTGGATCTAACATAATAGTGAGAGTCCAGTCCATAGTGGATCTAACATAATAGTGAGAGTCCAGTCCATAGTGGATCTAACATAATAGTGTGAGAGTCCAGTCCATAGTGGATCTAACATAATAGTGTGAGAGTCCAGTCCATAGTGGATCTAACATAACAGTGAGAGTCCAGTCCATAGTGGATCTAACATAATAGTGTGAGAGCCCAGTCCATAGTGGATCTAACATAATAGTGTGAGAGTCCAGTCCAGACCTGGGCATTCTGCGGCCCGCGGGCCGCATCTGGCCCTTTGTGCGTCCCTGTCCGGCCCGCATGAGGCCAATTATAAATTACAAAATAAATTTTAAAAAGTATCTATGTCGAGTGTGCAATACAACGGTGCTGCTTTTGTTTTGAAAATCGTTATTTGTATTACTTCCGTGTGGACGTATGCGTGTGCGTGATTGTGAGTGAATGTGAACAGCTGCAATTACAAAATAAAGTTGAAAAAACATCTATGTCCTGCGCGCAATACAACTGTGCTGCTTTTATTTTGAAAAGTATTATTTATGGGCGTGTGTCCGTGTGTAACCTGCGAGTGAAGGTGCACATGCAGCGACAAGTGATGCACGGTTTACACCCGAGACGCTAAAAAGAGAAAAGTTGATGAGGAATGCCGTGTTTTCAACAAGACACGAACTGCAAAGCAACGTCCCCTCTAAGGTGCGCGCCTGCGCAATTGCGCACTGCTCAAGCGTCCGCTGCGCGCAGCAAGTATATGCCGCGCACCAAATCAAATCCCATCTGAATTCTGAACAAAATAAACATATTTATTCTATGTAATTTTGCAATGCAACTTTGAGTGACAGTGACAACAAGCGGCCCTAATGGTGTTCGTCAACACCGTTCAATTGAACACCGTTCACTTATTGTAACGTCTATCGAGATGCTTCGAGGACAGGAATTATATCGATCACTTCATTGAGCAAAACTGTTTATATTCGGACATAACCACACCAAAAACATGAGTAAAACAATTCTATCTCGAAAAACTAGTCATTTTCTGCCGTACAAACCAGGCCAAAACCAACTTGTCATCTGTCACCAACACGCATAGCACTAAACCACTGGTGCGTTTATGGCCACACAAAAAGTCGGACAACTCAAACACCACACAAAGTTACACTATGACTCCTCAGTCATACGTGTGCTTATTTTACTGTCATTTATTATTAATGTTAATTTATTGATATTAGTCATGGAATGCTGTTACACACACTATGTTGAAGTATTACTATTATTATTAATTATTATTATTATTATTATTATTATTATTTATCTTACGGTATACATCAAAAATAATATTGAGCAAAATTTAATTGAAATATTGTCGATGTGGCCCTCCAGCAGTGCTCGGGTAGCTCATGCGGCCCCCGGTAAAAATTAATTGCCCACCTCTGGTCCAGTCCATAGTTGATCTAACATAATAGTGAGAGTCCAGTCCATAGTGGATCTAACATAATAGTGAGAGTCCAGTCCATAATGGATCTAACATAATAGTGTGAGAGTCCAGTCCATAGTGGATCTAACATAATAGTGAGAGTCCAGTCCATAATGGATCTAACATAATAGTGTGAGAGTCCAGTCCATAGTGGATCTAACATAATAGTGAGAGTCCAGTCCATAGTGTGACCACCAGGAGATTATCTTGAGTGGAGACAGGTCAGCAGTGCAGAGACGTCACCAACTGATGCACAGATGAGTGGTCCACCCTGGGTCCTGATTTTGGACAGCTTCGGCGTCATCTGCGGTCACCGAATCTGTTCCCGATTTTTTCTGCCTTTTATCTAACATTGAACTATAGCCTGTCAACAAGCAGCTAACATTAACTCTTTATAGCTGCACTATTCTCTAATGTTTAGCATTGATTTCAAACAAAATGCTAAATATTTATGTCTTTAATTTCACATATAAAAAAATAATGTTAAGTGTTGAAAGCGCATCTTTACTTGAGACATCTGAGCTGACAAATGACAATTGTCTTATTTTCTCCACCACAGCTAAAGTTAGCGAAGACTCGCTAAAAGGATTAAAGTCGCTTACCAGTCCAGATAATACGCATAATATATGCAAAATTAATATAATCTGCTAGTATGTAGTCAATCTTTACAAACAGGCACTGGTCACGCAGGATGAGGCCATTAGCAACTAGCTAGCACAGGAGCTAGCACTAGCTCATCTCCAATGATCGCCACAAATGAAGCGACCTAACCTATCCAAACAGTGAGAAATAACTTCAACATTAAAAAAGATGTGATAATACAACTCCAGAGGAAATATCTAGCAGCCTACGCACCTTTTAACTCCACTTCGGGGCTGAAAGCCTTTTAGTCAAAAGTCAAAACAAACTAGCTTACAGGTTCCGGCCAGCGACAGCTGCCGCGAAGGGTCAAAATAGGCGATTGGCGTATGCGGAAGTGACGTGGTTAAATAAATACCAAATTGAAATATGAACACAAAATTTAAAAAAAAATACAAAACAGATATACACGAAAATGGGTTAATGTTCTTACACTTCAATAATAGACAATAATATTACAAAATTGGTCAGAATAGTAAGATAGAATATTATGTGAGACTACTGCATCTACTAATCAGGAGCAAAGCCATAAGCAAATACCTTTATTTATTGTAATAAAAAGTAGAGATGTCCGATAATACCGGCCTGCCGATATTATCGGCCGATAAATGCTTTAAAATGTAATATCGGAAATGATCGGTACTGTTTTTTAAAATTATCTGTATCGTTTTTTTATTTGTATTTTTTTTATTAAATCAACATAAAAAACACAAGATACACTTACAATTAGCGCACCAACCCAAAAAACCTCCCTCCCCCATTTACACTCATTCGCACAAAAGGGTTGTTTTTTTATGTTATTAATATTCTGGTTCCTACATTATATATGTCCGCCCTGAGATCGGTAGGTTGGGAGTTCAAAACCCGGCCGAGTCATACCAAAGACTATAAAAATGGGACCCATTACCTCCCTGCTTGGCACTCAGCATCAAGGGTTGGAATTGGGGGTTAAATCACCAAAAATGATTCCCGGGCGCGGCCACCGCTGCTGCCCACTGCTCCCCTCACCTCCCAGGGGGTGATCAAGGGTGATGGGTCAAATGCAGAGAATAATTTCGCCACACCTAGTGTGTGTGTGACAATCATTGGTACTTTAACTTTAACTTAATATATCAATATATATCAATACAGTCTGCAAGGGATACAGTCCGTAAGCACACATGATTGTGCGTGCTGCTGGTCCACTAATAGTACTAACCTTTAACAGTTAATTTTACTCATTTTCATTAATTACTAGTGTCTATGTAACTGTTTTTATATCGTTTTACTTTCTTTTTTATTCAATAATTTTTTTTAAATTTATCTTATTGTATTAATTTTTTTTTTAAAAGTACATTATCTTCACCATACCTGGTTGTCCAAATTAGGCATAATAATGTGTTAATTCCACGACTGTATATATCGGTATCGGTTTATATCAGTATCTGTAATTAAGCATTGGACAATATCAGAATATAGGATATCAGCAAAAATCCATTATCGGACATCCCTAATAAAAAGAGATAAATACATGTAAAAAGAACATATCACATACTTACACCGTACACTGTGTGTGTGTGTGTGTACATTAATTCGAAAATCTGGACTTTATTTGACAAGCAGAAATGATATAACAGCCATTCGACTGAATCGTGCCATTTCCCAGGTAATAAAATGTGTACATGTGCGCTTCAAATTAACCACAAAATAAATTAAACAAAAAAAGTAAACTAACCTGCACACTAATGTGATTGCACATTTAATAAATACAATTAAAAACAAATAATTAAACTACTAGAAAAATAGCATTTGTTGCCACTCCTTCCTAAAATTAGACTTTACCTTGAATATTCTTTTTTTTTTTTACACATTTGGGTTACTCTTTGACCTAACTATATTTTTTTTTACTTTAAAAAAAAAAAAAAAAGTTACAATTTACACTTAAATCATGTCTCTAAGGTTTTAACTCAAACTTGTTAATGTGGAATATTCCACAAGTCACGTGGTCTACAGGAAGTTGCATCGTTCACATGGAGACTAAAAGTACGTTCACTCATTTATTTTTCTTTTGAGCTGATGACTAAGCACATTCTTGTTACATAAATTATTGTTTTTGATGTTATGTTTATTTATAAAAAAAAGTTGAATCATATTGTCAACAACATGCTATTGGCATAAATGTCATGTGGTTTATACTTCATGTATTTAGTATTTCTATGCTAAATACTCACTCCTATTACTTTCTGTCCTATTACTCAGATGAATCATCTTTGAAACCTTGTACAAAAAATTCAATAATGTTGTCTGTGATGGGCCAATACCCATTTTGAATTGTTCAATATGTGTATTATCAGATTTAGAGTTGGAAAAAGACAGAAACTTAAGTTTATTTTGCAAGACTTACAGCAAGAAAATGGCACTGATTCTGTGGAATAACCAATCCAACAATCTTACAGCATTGCGTTTTATATTTACTCATTCAGTTGACCTGATCCTCTAATTTATTACTCCTTCTGCGGGTCTCCCCAAAGGCTTCGCCCTCTCTTTCATCCGAGAGTTGAGACAAGGCCGGACCGACTCTAGTGCTCTCCTCATCGGAATGCAAAGTATGCAAGGTCTGTTCACTCGGCCGTTTCCAAGATGGCCGAGTGGCAATCCAGAGGATCAGAGCACCGAAAACTACCAGAAGGAGTCCTAGAATGTTCACAAATGTTGCCTCGGGAGGGGAGTCCTTATACTTTGGGTTGCTCCTGAATGAAGAAAATAAAATGCCGTTGCACAAATGGCTGCTTCACTACACAAAAAGCATGTATTCTTTACTTACAGGCCAAATATGAGTTTCTCAGTAATGCCCATGAGTGCCACTGCTATGACTGAAGCAAAGAGTAGAAGGCCACTGTAGACATGGATGGGCATGAAGGCTGCTCTCCAGGCTACAGGTGTGAATGGTATCAAGTACATGGCGACCCCTAAAACAAGCTTCAAGAAACATCCACTTGTCACACATCATATAAAAAAATCTGCGTTAGTAAACAATTAGTGTCACGATTAACTGTAACAGGGTATAAGGTGAAATAATGTACTGCACAAATAATACTTCAATAGCCAACTAAGTTATGCAAAATCGTGGAATCACTTCTCAGTGTAATGCAGTGTAGCTCTACTACAACAACTAAAATAAACATTGTAGTTTTAAAGACATTTTTGATGTAATCAGATTGCACAAATTGTCACAATGTTGTGGTTGGCTCCAGTATAGTAGGTCACAGATGTCAACCATTTTGTTATATCTTCTCAAGGGACAATATGATATAAATTAAACTGGGTATAACTTAAGAGTAGTCAGTATACAGCAGGCCTGGGCTATTATTTTGCTTCGGGGAGGCCAAATTTAGAGAACAAAATGTGTCTGGGGGCCATTACTCTCTTTTTAGGAACACTAATACAAAACCTCACAATAATGTCTGATTGGATGCTAAAAACATGATGACAGACCGCCTTAAAAAAAGAATGGAATTTTTATTTTTTTTACTGAATGAGACACCCAGAATGTACATGAAAAAGAATGTGGGGTTTACAATATTAACTATGAAGGATAAAACACTGAATATTGACAACATATGACAGCACACCCCCTCTCCATCCACATATTTTACAATAAGGCAAAACACAACAAAAATGCAACAAACAGCGAACTATGAACGCAAAGGGTAAAAAATAAACCCACCTACAATCTGATATATCGGATACATCACTAAGTTTTAGAACTTTGTTGTAAAAATCTGATCCCTGACACCCACATTTCAGGCTCTGGAAACACTCTGTGGAAACACTCCCCACCCACACTGCTTGGTGCCTCGTCTGACCTGCTGTGACTTGCATTACCATAGTAACTAATTAGATGACTATAGTAACTAATTAGATGACCATAGTATCTAGTATATGATGCAGATTCCAAGCATTGAAAGACTTAGTATAGTTGAAGACTTACGGTCATTAGAAAACATCACTGCACATCATAATGGCAGCTACACTTTACATCTTAAACATCTAAAAAAAATTATTTGGGAATGTCCGGCGGGCCAGATTGAAAAGCTTAACGGGCCGCATGTGGCCCCCGGGCCTTCATTTGCCCAGGTCTGGTATACAGCTTGTACAGCAGTATACATTTCCTGTCCTCTACTCTTCCATGATGACATCACAGAGACGGTGGATGTTAGACATCTTCCGCTTCAGAATGTGCAACACATGCTCAACAGGGTGGGTTCAGGTCTGGAGACACACTTGTCATCCTAAGAGTATTTGGGCTCTTTATCATGTTGGAAAACTGTTATGTGGCCCAGTTTCCCCCATAAAAAAGGGATCACAACGTCACAGTAAACTTTGGTATTGCTTCCCTCAACGAACCGCAGCTTGCAGTGCCGTCAGCACTCATGCAGCCCCAGATCATGATGCTACCACCACCATGCTTGACTGTAGGCATGCAGGACAAAATAAGACACAAAGGTCTTGACAATCATGGCTGTTTGTTGACTTGTTTGCAGTAGATCTATACTGCCTTACAAGCAGTACACCAGGGCCATTCAACTGGCGGCCCGGGGGCCAAATCCGTTTCGTGAATGACACCCTATCGGACCCTGGGTGCAGTTAAAAATTTGCGAGACAAACATTTTTGCTCCTGTTGTATAGAGGAACTTGGATCAATGTAAACACATTGACTGATCCTTATGTTGACATTTTAGCAAACATAAAAAAACTGGGGTCCAAACTTATGATTTATATAACTGAGGCCTTCCTCAAGGCACCTCCTTAAGTCCACTCCCTTTTTGGCATTGACACATTAGTTTCGTAATGTGATTTATGTAACTAAAGAGTTGCTGCAGCTTGTCAGTTTGTTCAACGTATTTAGCTATACCAACAGTGATCATCAAGGTTCCTTTTTAGGTCCTTTCATCATTTGGGCTATTCAACGAGTTCAGGTAAAAAAAAAAATGTTTTAGCATTCTTGCAGCAGATTCTTAAACACACGAGTGCTGTTATAGAGATGATCTTTGACTAGCTTTTTTGCAGATGGTCCTTAAAAACAGCAGAACGCTTCAGGAACTAAGTAATTAGCCTGCAGGGAAGCGTGACGGTGGAATGAGGATGTCTTTATGGGGCTCCAGTCCTCCTGACTTGTCCCCTGCTCGTCCATTCCTCAATTTTAACTGCATGTTAGACACTTGGGGTTTTAAATATACCAAAATCAAATGTCTACTGTACACTGACTACTTTAAAATAAATCCATGTTTCATTTCTGGAGTATTGATCCCTTGGGCAGATATAGTGTTTGGTAAAAACAGAAAGTATTAGAGGTGACTTGATTTAATAAATCAGATGGAATAGAATGTGTTTACCTGCAGACAATACAATATCACGGCTGTCAGACCCAACCAGCTGTGCAGACTGTACATGTTGGGGATCTTGGCAACGTTGTGGAAGTCAAAAACCGCCACCAAAGACACAACAGAAAAAATGAAGGCCACGAAGTTCAAGCCCGCGTGGATAAACTTCATTGTAAGTTTGCTGCACTGCCAGCTCCACGGGAGTCTGTACACGATGATGGCTGGAAGAGGGAAGAGTCGTCATTCAGTTTGTAGAACTATAATCCCCTTCTTTAAAAACATGTGGATCCAATGAGGTGCATCTGTACTGTATATGGAATCTAAAAAATAGCTGAATAATACTGATTTTGATTGACAGATGTTTATCAGGGGCATTGTAGTTTGCAGTTGATACCACTAGAAAAATAACAAACACAGTTCTACATTTACTACAATTACGTGTCAATCAGACAGATTATCATCTTTTTTTAATGTATTTCTTGTATTGGATCTCATTTTGCAGTGTTGTTCATAATTTCAATTTGCAAACATGTCACGTCATAGTCACACTGTGGTCATGTGAGTGTCTGATAAACAAATAAACAGCAACTGACAATATGCTGTGGTAAATCAGCCAAAGTTAACCATTTCATGCAGATTCATTCTTGTCTTGATAAATAAATTTTTTTTAATGAATGACATAAAATGCCTGCAGGCAATACAGGCAGTTTGTTGTGCAAGTATTGTTAGCATTGTGTTGATCCGGTGGTGACAGGATGCAGAAGAAAACAAGTCAATAGGAAGACGCTAACGAGAAGAAATTTGAGCACAACCAAAGCCATATGAACGACATAAATATAGTGGCACTTCTATCTTAAAATACCACAATAATACTGTAACACAAAATAATCAACAAATCCAAATGAATGTGGTTAAAAAAATACATTATTTATTAACATGATGTTGAATGTGCTTAATAACTAATATAAGTGCATATACAATCATTGTTTTTTTTAATCACGATTAATATCGATTATTTAATGGTGATATGCTATTCTTCATAATGACCACTAGTTGGCACTATTTTGGTGGGTTAAAATAAACAAAGTGCGTGTTTCCAGCCGAGTGAGCTGATGCTTTATATTATAATGTGCATAAAGTACATCTTAGGGACGGCGTGGCGAAGTTGATAGAGTGGCCGTGCCAGCAATCGAAGGGTTGCTGGTTACTGGGGTTCAATCCCCACCTTCTACCATCCTAGTCACGTCCGTTGTGTCCTTGGGCAAGACACTTCACCCTTGCTCCTGATGGCTGCTGGTTAGCGCCTTGCATGGCAGCTCCCGCCATCAGTGTGTGAATGTGTGCGTGAATGGGTGAATGTGGAAATACTGTCAAAGCGCTTTGAGTACCTTGAAGGTAGAAAAGCGCTATACAAGTATAACCCATTTATCATTTATTTATTTATCTTTAGCTAACATTTGACATTCTAACTGCACAACATGACGGTGAAGAAACGTGTTAGCGCAGCGTTGACAAAAACGTTTTTAAAACACGATATTGCCCGATAGCGTCTAAAATCCAAAAAGGTGTTTTTTTTAAATTATTTGTCCTTTTGAGCCCATCCATCAATCCATTTTCTACCACTTGTTACTCTCGGTGTCGCAAATACTGCGGCATGGTCATGCTGGACCTTCAGAAGGCCTTTGACACCGTTAACCACGCTATACTGTTGGATAAGCTCAGAGCAATCGGATTTGACAAAACCTCATGGAGCTGGATGCAATCTTACTTGGAGGGGAGGGAACAGGTGGTAGAGGTGAACGGCACCGTGTCCCCCCCCCCTCTCAGTAAGCTGTGGAGTCCTCCAAGGCAGTATCTTAGGGCCTTTACTATTCCTAATATACGTAAACGACATGTCATCAGCATGCGACTGTGAATTGTTTTTGTTTGCGGATGACTCGGCCCTGCTGGTATCCGACAAGGACAAGTCACAGGTGGAGAAAATCCTCAGTGCTGAGCTCTGTAGAACTTGCACCTGGCTCGCTGACAACAAGCTATCCATACATTTGGGTAAAACGGAATCCATCCTGTTTGGGTCCCACATCAACCTTAAGAAAGTCAATGACTTCACTATAAAAGTGGGTGACATTGTTATCACCAGGAAAGATGAGGTCACCTACCTAGGTTCCATTCTAGAGGCTAACCTTTCCTGTGATAAAATGGCAACCAAGGTAATCAAAAAGGTCAACCAACGAACAAGATTTCTCTATAGAATCTCCTCTCTGGTCAACAAAAGCACCACGAGGATTGTAGCGGGAACTCTCGTTCAACCCTTTTTCGATTACGCATGCACCTCCTGGTACCCTAGCACCTCCAAAACCCTCAAATCTAAACTCCAAACATCCCAGAACAAGCTAGTCAGATTACTTCTAGACCTCCACCCCAGATCACACCTCACTCCTACCCACTTTTTCAAAGTGGGCTGGCTCAGGGTGGAGGACAGAGTAAAACAACTTGCACTGAGCCTAGTCTATAAAATCTGCAACACCTCCCTGATACCGAAGTACATGTCAAAATACTTCTTTAACGTAAATGACCGCCATAACCACAACACCAGGGGGAGCTCCACTAACCACGTTAAACCCAGATTCCGAACTAACAAAGGTCTTAACTCATTCTCTTTCTATGCCACATCAATGTGGAATGCGCTCCCAACAGGTGTAAAAGAAAGTGCATCTCTATCCTCCTTCAAAACCACAATAAAAGTACACCTCCAGGCAACTTCAACCCTAAATTAACACCCTCCCCGGTTTGTTAATAATCAAATGTAAAAAATCAAATGTAGAAACTTTTTCTTATGCTTTCTGATCTCTCTCTCTATGTCCACTACTTGCTGTACATATCCTACCAAGTCAGACCTACACTGTTTCAATGTCCATTTTTCTGTTCTTAATTGTTGATGACTGAAGTGATGATAACAACCAAACCTAACCCCCCCCCCCCCACACACACACACACACACACACACACACACACACACACACACACACACACACACACACACACCCCGGATTGTAAATAATGTAAATAATTCAATGTATATACTCTGATGATTATCTTGTGTGATGACTGTATTATGATGATAGTATATATCTGATAGTATATATCTGTATCATGAATCAATTTAAGTGGACCCCGACTTAAACAAGTTGAAATTCGGGTTTTACCATTTAGTGGTCAATTGTACGGAATATGTACTTCACTGTGCAATCTACTAATAAAAGTCTCAATCAATCAATCCTAGCCGCTCAGGCAAATCATATTGTCTAGAAATGCATTTTCCCAACGATAACATGACATCATCGCGCTGCAGTTTTGGGCGAGTGAGCGGCAAGTGAATAAAAACATTCGGCTGGGGGCTGGGCTATATATATATATATGTATATATATATATATATATATACTACCGTTCAAAAGTTTGGGGTCACATTGAAATGTCCTTATTTTTGAAGGAAAAGCACTGTACTTTTCAATGAAGATAACTTTAAACTAGTCTTAACTTTAAAGAAATACACTCTATACATTGCTAATGTGGTAAATGACTATTCTAGCTGCAAATGTCTGATTTTTGGTGCAATATCTACATAGGTGTATAGAGGCCCATTTCCAGAAACTATCACTCCAGTGTTCTAATGGTACAATGTGTTTGCTCATTGGCTCAGAAGGCTAATTGATGATTAGAAAACCCTTGTGCAATCCTGTTCACACATCTGAAAACAGTTTAGCTTGCTACAGAAGCTACAAAACTGACCTTCCTTTTAGCAGATTGAGTTTCTGGAGCATCACATTTGTGGGGTCAATTAAACGCTCAATATGGTCAGAAAAAGAGAACTTTCATCTGGAAACTCGACAGTCTATTCTTGTTCTTAGAAATGAAGACTATTCCACAAAATTGTTTGGTTGACCCCAAAGTTCTGAACAGTAGTATATATATATATATATATATATATATATATATATATATATATATATATATATATATATATATATATATATATATATATATATATATATATACACACACACACACACATATACATACAGTATATATACATATAGCCCGGCCCCCGGACATATTTTTTTAACCCAATGCGGCCCCCGAGTCAAAAAGTTTGGGGACCCTGTTGTAACACAAAAGAATCAACATATCCAAATGAATGTGGTTAAAAAGAGACATTATTTATTAACATCATGTTGAATGTTAATCAATCAATCCAAAGAAAACAAAAAAGGAATGTGCTTAATAACTAATAAAAGTGCATATATAATTATTATTTTTTAATCACGATTAATATGGATTATTTAACGGTGATATGCTATTCTTCATAATGACCACTAGTTGGCAGTGTTGAGGTGTTATCATACAGTTAAATAACAAAGTGCGTGTTTGCAGCCGAGCGCGTTAATGCTTTTTATTAGAATGTGCATAAAGTACATCTTTAGCTGACATGTAAAAGATTAAAAGTTGTTTACTAAGACTTTTTGAGTTCCTGCGAGTCCACACTGCACGCACCGTCAGGGTGTTCGTGCAACAACTTCAACCTGCGTGTTTTTCTCTGGGAAAGTGGCAGGAAAAACCCAGAAGTGAACTCACCCAGACCTTGCAGCACAATGAAGCCGCAGACGAGCAGCAGCGGGTGCCAGTTGAACTCGGCCAGACTTCCGTCCCAGGCCAGACCCTCCTTGAAGTGCAGAACCCACCTCAGCACGAAAATGACGGCCATCGTTGCCATCACTGCCGCGCAAGTCAGAGTCACCACAAACTGTTTGTACTTCTCCATGGCGGCCATTCTTGGGGAGGGTGAAGACGATGAAGATGATGAAAAGTCGCGTCTGCTGAGGACAGACGACGTCGGGTCACGTGACGCGCTCCTGCGCAACTGCATGGAAGAAAGTTGAGTAACTTACCAAAAAGCTGTGAAAACGATGATGCTGTGTTCCAAATTTAAGTTATTTACTGAAATTGAGTGAGCCTATGGCTTTACACTTTGTTTGTTGTATATATTTATATATTTTGCATTCTATTTTAGTTACTTTGGATTTACAACCCCCTGGCGCTGTTTTGTACTGCTTTTGTACTTACTTAGATTATTATTTCTCAAATGTTTGTAAATGTTGAAGTTTATAAATAAAGGTTTATTTAAAAAAAAAAAAAAAGTTGAGTAACTTTGCTTATAAAAAACAGGATTATTTACTCAAATATGAATTATGCATATTTACATGTTCGTCAAAAACATCAAAAATACCTCTCCAAATGTAATTTATCGTAATGCGCATATACTAGAATTGTGTATTGGCCCATATCAGTTTATTTTTGTAGTGTTTTGAAGCTGAAAATAGGGGTGTGGGAAAAAATCAATTTGAATTCGAATCGCGATTCTCACGTTGTGCAATTCAGAATCGATTCTCATTTTTTTAAAAATCGTGTTTTTTTTTATTAATTTTTTTTTCCATTTTTTTTAATTAATCAATCCAACAAAAAATAACACAGCAATACCATAACAATGCAATCCAATTCCAAAACCAACCCCGACCCAGCAACACTCAGAAATGCAATAAACAGAGCAATTGAGAGGAGACACAAACACGACACAGAACAAACCAAAAGTAGTGAAACAAAAATGAATATTATCAACAACAGTATCAATATTAGTTACAATTTCAACATAGCAGTGATTAAAAATCCCTCATTGACATTATCATTAGACATTTATAAAAATAAAAATAAATGAACAATAGTGTCACAGTGGCTTACACTTGCATCGCATCTCATAAGCTTGACAACACACTGTGTCCAATATTTTCACAAAGATAAAATAAGTCATATTTATGGTTCATTTAATAGTTAAAACAAATGTACATCATTGCAAACAGTTGATAAAACATTGTCCTTTACAATTATAAAAGCTTTTTACAAAAATCTACTACTCTGCTTGCATGTCAGCAGACTGGAGTAGATCCTGCTGAAATCTTATGTATTGAATGAATAGAGAATCCTTTTGAATCGGGAAAATATCGTTTTTGTATCGAGAATCGCGTTGAATCAAATTTTTTTTATTATTTTGAATCGAATCGTGACCCCAAGAATCGATATTGAATCGAATCGTGGGACACAAAGATTTGCAGGCTTAGTTAAAAACGTCCAATATAGTTAAGTGGCTGTTATGCTAACATCTTACTGACACTAAGCACATTACAGTGAACAAATAACATTAAAACATATTTCAGTAACAGGACAGTGCTAAAACCTTAATTCACATGATTATTCACAGAAAAAACACTGAACAACCATACTTTTAGCCAGGTGGTCTGCAGATGCTCTGATGGAACTTTCCATGAACTGATTAACGTGGACCCCGACTTAAACAAGTTGAAAAACGTATTCGGGTGTTACCATTTAGTGGTCAATTGTACGGAATATGTACTGTACTGTGTTATCTACTAATAAAAGTCTCAAGCAATCAATCAATCCTGGAGACCACCTGTGTCAAACTCAAGGCCACGTCATTTTACAAACACCCGGAAAGAACATTTTTTAGTAAAATACTTTGTCACTTATTTTTTTCCATTTTGACGGATAAAATATATGTACTGCACGAAATTGCATACCTTTTTAAACTTTAAGGACGTAGCGGCTGGCTACGGCGTGTTGGCCAATGTCTTTGGCCTGGGGGGCGGGACTTCCGGGGAGATAGGGAAGTGACGTTTTTACAGGAAGTAAAGAGTTTGAGTTTTGCCGGGAAAAGAGACGAGACGCACATTGAGGTTTGTTGTGTGCTTGTAACGCATCTTGTGTAATAAAGACAAGACAAACTAAGAAGTTGTATGAGCCTACATTCCTGGAATACTACAATATTATCCAAAATCATATTTCCCAAACATTTTTTTTTGTCCAAATAAAAATAAACACTTAAAACATCTGCTGGACTTATGATTTCAAAGCAAGCTATCAATCAAATTGTACACTGTAAAAATGAGAATATAGATCTTACAGTATAGATTTACAGCATATTTCTGTAAATTGAACATGTTTTCTTTATCGTAAAATAAAGAAAATATTTCAAAGCAAGCTACCAATCAAAGTGTACACTGTAAACATGAGAATATAGATCTTACAGTGTAGATTTGCAGCATATTACTGTAAATTGAACATATTTTCTTTATCGTAAAATTCTGTCAATAGAGCTTTTAAATGTACGGTTGTTGTTTTTATGGTGTATTACTGCATGTAAATGGAAACACGGTATCATTTTTTTTTACGGTTAAAAAAAACTGGCAGCTCAGTGGTCAGAATAAAAAATAACAGTAGTATTGTTTTTCCATTTCCAGTAATATGTTGTAAAATACACAATATTTTACAGTAAAATTCTGGTGACTGAGTTGATTTTTTTTGTGTATGTAAAATATATATATATATATATATATATATATATATATATATATATATATATATATATATATATATATATATATATATATATATATATATATATATATATATAATATTCCGATGCATAGGCAAATTAATTTATTCTCGCTGTTACAAGTGGCCCTCTGCTGGCAGCCATAGCTGTGACGTGGCCCTTAATGAAAACAAGTTTGACGCCCCTGCTGTAGACCACGTGACTGGTGGAACATTGAGTGTCTTCCAGAGAGGGCAACGCGTTAACAGGATTGAGTGAAAACCGTTGAGATAAGTAGCTACACAAATATGTAAAAAAATATAACATTTCTGAAGAATTTAAAGCAGGGGTGATCAAATTGGGGCCATGCATGTCATTTAATTCTGCACACCAAAGTATGGCTCCCCAGATTCAATACATATTCATACTGACCTCTTTCTATTTCTAGAAGCTAAGGACCCTACACTATTAATCTTATTTTGTATAATCCACAGAACCAGGGTTCTCTACAGTAGACTTTTGATTTTGAACTATTTTGTCAGACCTCTGGGGTTTTTAAGGAACTTCTGCCTAAAAAGCGAGTCAAACATCATCTCTTATGACAGCACTTTTGTGTTTTTAAGAATCTGCAGCAAAAATGCGAGTCTCTGACAAGTTTATTTAATCGACCAGTTGGATAGTCCAAATGAGGAAAAAGAGAGAACCTGAACTGAACCTTCTAACGTAAGAAATGGAACAAATGACTACTGACTACATCTGGAGTAAACAAGATGTGTAGTTACATAAATCACATTACAAAAAAAAAGTGTACCTGCCAAAAAGGGGATTTAAAAGGGTTCCTTGAGGAACACCTCAGTTATGTTAATCACAAGTTTGGACCCCAGTGTTCTATGTTTGCTAGCAAGGTTAAATCAATCAATCAATCAATCAATGTTTATTTATATAGCCCTAAATCACAAGTGTCTCAAAGGGCTGCACAAGCCACAACGACATCCTCGTTACAGAGCCCACATACGGGCAAGGAAAAACTCACCCCAGTGGGACGTCAATGTGAATGACTATGAGAAACCTTGGAGAGGACCGCATACGTGGGTAACCCCCCCCCCCCCTAGGGGAGACCGAAAGTAATGGATGTCGAGTGGGTCCATACTTGCCAACCCTCCCGTTTTTAGCGGGAGAATCCCGGTATTCAGCGCCTCTCCCGACAACCTCCCGGCAGAGATTTTCTCCCGACAAACTCCCGGTATTCAGCCGGAGCTGGAGGCCACGCCCCCTCCAGCTCAACTGGTCTAAAAAGGGAGTCTACTTAAAGGCTAGAGTATACAAATGAGTTTTAAGATGGGACTTAAATGCTTCTACGGAGGTAGCATCTTTAACTTTTACCGGGAGGGCATTCCATAGTATTGGAGCCCGAACAGAAAACGCTCTATAGCTATGTCAATATATAATATATATAATATATATGTCAATATAGCTATGTCTATGTCAACACAAGCACCTGCCAGTGTGTTAACAGTGGTCCAAGTTCCTTTATACCAGGTATTTATCAAACTGTGGTGTGTACCAACACATCTAGTGGTGCGCCAAAGAATCACTTGATTAAAGAACAGTGTTCGATTTACTGTATTCAAAAACACATTCAAATACTTACTGTACCCACTGGATATTGGTTGCTGAAATGCCTAAATATACAGTACAGGCCAAAAGTTTGGACACACCTTCTCCTCATTCAATACGTTTTCTTTATTTTCATGATTATTGTAGATTGTTACATCAAAACTATGAATGAACACATGTGGAGTTATGTACTTAAAAAAAGGTGAAACAACTGAAAACATGTTTTATATTCTAGTTTCTTCAAAATAGCCACCCTTTGCTCTGATTACTGCTTTGCACACTCTTGGCATTCTCTCCATGAGCTTCAAGAGGTAGTCACCTGAAATGGTTTTCACTTCACAGGTGTGCTTGAAGCTCATGGAGACAATGCCAAGAGTGTGCAAAGCAGTCATCAGAGCAAAGGGTGGCTATTTTGAAAAAACTAGAATATAAAACATGTTATTTTACCTTTTTTGTTAAGTACAGAACTCCACATGTGTTCATTCATAGTTTTGATGTGACAATCTACAATGTATATAGTCATGAAAATAAAGAAAACATTGCATTGAATGAGGAGAAGGTGTGTCCAAACTTTTGGCCTGTACTGTATGTATACTGTATTTTATAATGAAAAACGATAGAGCACTGAAGCCCTGCAAAAGGCTTTTTCTATTTTCCTCATCCACTCTGCTGGCTGCAGTTCTCAAAATACTTCAACTTCCTGTGACTCATTGGAACAGTGTGAGGCCCTTCATTTCCGCCCTAAGATTATTTGTCTTGATGATTAACCAAAAACAAACAACTGAAATACTAATCTTCTTATGGACTATTGCCGACGTGCCACTGAGCAAGCTGTCCGACCCCAATAAAAAACTGTCTCCCACACACACACACACACACACACACACACACACACACACACACACACACACACACACACACACACACACACACACACACACACACACACACACACACACACACACACACACACACACACACACACACACACAGATAAATCGCTCCCGACATTCTTTCATGTTGGTGGTCAGGTTGAGTGTACTAAGATTATTTGTCTTGATGATTAACCAAAAACAAACAACTGAAATACTAATCTTCTTATGGACTATTGCCGACGTGCCACTGAGCAAGCTGTCCGACCCCAATAAAAAACTGTCTCCCACACACACACACACACACACACACACACACACACACACACACACACACACACACAGTAGTCAAACATTTCCTTGCAGCTTTCATATGTTGGCGGCCTGGAGCTTGTAGACATGGCAGCAGACGTTGGTGTCCTTTTGTTCAATATGAACAATTGTGTCCTTGTCGAAGACCAGGTCATGTCGGAAGGTCTGAACGTACGACAACTCACTTCAGTACATCTGCACACGTCTCCCAAACCACTGTGGGATTCCTTACCTCATCCCAGGTTTCTGACAGGTCAACGGTCTTCAATATACATCCACTCTGGTTGTCATGCAGTTGGATCCGAGCTCTTCCTTCCCCGTCTGCACCGTTGGTGACCACCACTGCTAAAAGGTCCAGCTCGTCCTCGTATTCCACCATGCGGAAAGTCTGAAATAGTTGTTATTCTTGAAAACGGGAAAAACAGCGGCGAGCTGGAGAAAGGTTTGCTATTAAAAATATTGGTTCCAGAGCAGGAACTCTCATAAGAATAAAAATATTGTCATGTAAATATAGCTAGTGTCTAAAATAAGCTAGAACTAACTAGCACCAGGCTGGAAAGTTCCAGCACACATAGCATCTCTCGTAGAATAATACACAACTCACATAATGCTTTTGCTGTAGTGACTGTGCCAGAGGTGAACATGTGAAGTTAATTATTTTTATATAGCGCTTTTCTCTAGTGACTCAAAGCGCTTTTACATAGTGAAACCCAATATCTATATTACATTTAAACCAGTGTGGGTGGCACTGGGAGCAGGTGGGTAAAGTGTCTTGCCCAAGGACACAACGGCAGTGACTAGGATGGCAGAAGCAGGGATCGAACCTGGAACCCTCAAGTTGCTGGCACGGCCACTCTACCAACCGAGCTATACCGCCCCATGCATTCTACTGATGTGGCAAATTATGAGGCGTTCAATCTGTCGCAGCACCAAGCAAATAATCTCAAGATCCCCATCATATCAATTCCTAGATGTGATCGAAATTATTTAAGGTGTACTACACAAAATAAACGTAGCAGTACTACAGATACCATTAACAAAACATCCTCAAAACAGCCCACTACCTATAATATGGCCTTTTTAAACATCAGATCATTGTCTCCCAAAACGTTATTAGTTAATGAGGTCATTAGAGACAACAAACTTAATGTCATTGGTTTTAGCAAAACCTGGCTAAAACCAGATTAATTTTTCCAGCTTAACGATACATCTCCTAAATTTACGAGTGCACATATTAATAGCCCGTCCCCTTAAAAGGGGTGGATGGATCGCACTAATATCCGATGAAAACCTTAACGTTAGCCCTAACCTAAGTAATAATTATAAATCATTTGAGGTGCTTACTATGAGGTGTGGCACACCGATACCTCTCTATCTGGGCCCTATTCGGACTTTATCAGTGAATTTTCAGTTTGTCACTGACTAGGCTGACCATATTCTGAAATACCAAAAAGAGGACACATATATGCATGCCAAGGCGGGCAGCACGCCAATGATACTCGAACTTGCTTTATAAATAATATATTTATTTAAATAAAGCATTTTTTCTCCTCTGTTGACAGCAGTGTTGGCGCTAGGAATTTTTTTCAAAATGGGGTCCCAGGGACCCCATCAAGTCATAAAAATGGGGTCCCACAGTAAATTTTTGGGGTCCGGTCCCACTTTTTTGTAAGCGTTTTGAAAACAGATGACAAATGTATGCATTATCCTGTTATATCTCACATTCCATATTGTGTTTTGGAAAAAGGTTGTCAAAAACGTTTCTTAATTAATTAAAAAAAATAATACAAAAGAAAACAAATGTGTCTGCATATGTAAATGTATTCATTTATAAACATTCATGCACTTTCTTCTTTCCTTCATGGATCTAAACTTTACCGCTGCTGGTAGTTTTTTCTATGTTTTTATTTAATAAGTTGTAGGTGTATTTATTTCAGTATAAAAGTGTAAAAAGTGTTTTGTTTCGGTCATGAAATGATGATAATGGTGTGCCAGGGCATACATACATTTTATATTTAACGCTTAAATCTCTGGAGTCTACATCAACTTCAGATCTATTCCTCATTTTAAAATATTTTAGTTTTTTTATGTTGTTTTTTTGTTTGTTTGTTTTTTTGTTTGTTTGTTTTCCGCCCTTTTTTGTTAAACAAAACTATGCTTTTTATGGCAAACACACAAAATATTCAAAATCTTCCACCAAAAATATTTTTCAAAGTGGAATATTTGATGTGAAGTAAGCGGAACCTTTGATAGGTCAATAATTCATAATAACATTGATTTTGATTCAATATTATGTTTTGAGCAATGACAGTTTGAAAGAAAAAAGTTGTTTTATTAGTCAACATTGCAACTGTTTCTAAATTACATTTAGAGTTAGAGTTTGAGTTTATTTCGAACATGCAAGCATACAACATGATACATCACAATTTCCAGTTTCTCTTTTCAACATGTTCGAAAAGGAGTAGGAAGAAGCAGAGCTTATTTAATCCTACCCATTTTCTTTACATAACAGTTGCTGAAACTTTTTTATTCACTTCCTGTTCTCAATTTATTCACAATAAACTCCATAGGTAATCACAATAAAAATAAATAAATAAATAATAGTAAGAATTTAATAATAATAATTGGTGAAGAAAGTCATATTTCATATGATGAGATAAGTAAGATTACTTTAAGAATGAATGAATGGATGGATGAAATAAATTGAGAATGTTTGTCATGGTTCTTCTTCTTTGTACTTTGTAAACACTTTAAGTTTGAAGAGTTTCTTGAAGTGGATCATATTAGTACATTGTTTGATTGCTTTGCTTAATCCATTCCATAATTTAATTCCACATATTGATATACTGAAGGTCTTAAGTGTTGTACGTGCGTACAAATGTTTTAAATTAAATTTTTCTCTAAGATTATATTTCTCCTCTTTTGTTAAGAAGAATTGTTGTATATTCTTGGGTAGCAGGTTATAGTTTGCTTTGTGCATAATTGTAGCTGTTTGCAAATTCACTATGTCGTGGAATTTCAGTATCTTTGATTCAATAAATAAAGGATTTGTATGTTCTCTATATCCAACATTATGTATTATTCTAACTGATCTTTTTTGTAACACCGTTAATGAATGAAGTGTACTTTTGTAATTATTTCCCCATATTTCTACACAGTAGCTCAGATATGGTAACACTAGTGAGCAGTATAGAATATAAAGTGATTTTTTGTCTAGAACATGTTTTGCTTTATTCATTATTGACGTGTTTCTTGCTACTTTATGTTGTATATTTTTTACGTGAGATTTCCAGTTCAATTTATCATCAATCATTATACCTAGAAATTTGGTTTCATTTACTCTTTCAATTTCTATTCCGTCTATTTGTATTTGTGTTTGACTTTCTCTTCTACTATTACCAAATAGCATTATTTTAGTTTTACTAAGATTCAACGATAGTCTGTTTTTGTCAAACCATCTTTTTAATTTGTTAATTTCTTCTGTTATTATTTGTATTATCTCCTGTGTGTTCTCTCCTGAACAAAACACTGTTGTATCATCCGCAAATAATACTAACTTTAAATCTTTTGTAACTTTACAAATGTCATTTATATAGAGATTGAATAATTTAGGTCCTAATATTGATCCCTGAGGTACACCACAGGATATATTTAGCGTTGTAGACATGTGTTCGCCTAGCTTCACGTATTGTTTCCTGTTCGTTAGATAACTTCTTATCCAGTTTAAGACTAACCCTCTGATGCCATATCGTTCTAGTTTTTTGATTAAAATATTGTGATTAATTGTGTCAAATGCTTTAGTTAGATCCATAAAAACTGCTGCTGCACATTTTTTACTGTCTATTGCATTGGTAATTTCTTCAGTAATTTCAATTAAAGCCATTGAAGTTGAGACATTAGCTCTGTATCCATATTGGTTTTCTTCGAGTATTCTATTTTTATTTATGAAACTCTCTAATCTGTTATTAAACAGTTTTTCAATGATTTTAGAAAATTGTGGAAGTAAAGAAACAGGTTTATAATTTGTAAATTGATGTTTATCTCCAGTCTTATAAATTGGTGCAACTTTAGCTATTTTCATTTTGTTTGGGAGTGTACCTGTTTGAAATGATAGATTACTAATATACATTAATGGTCCTGAGATCTCTTCTATAACCTTTTTTATCGTTTCCATATCAATTCCATTACAATCAGTTGAAGTCTTAGATTTACATTTTTTCACGATTGTAACTATTTCCTCCTGTGTCACATTACTGAGGAACATGGAGTTGGGATTTCGCTCTATGGTATCATTATAGTCCTCAATTGGAACTGGGTCTGGAATCCTTTCTTCCAATTTTGGTCCAATATTTACAAAATAATTATTGAAGCTTTCAACTACTTCCTTTATGTTGTCATTGTTTTTATTTCCGTCTAAAAAGTATTGAGGGTAGTCCCTCTCTGTGCCATTTTTAATAATGCTATTGAGGATGCCCCATGTTGCTCTCATATTATTTTTGTTCCTGTCCAATAATTCACTGTAATATTCTTTTCTACATGATCGTAGTATGTCTGTTAACTTGTTTTTATACTTTTTGTACTTAATTTCTGCCTCTATAGTTCTTTGTGCTATAAATTCTCTATATAGTGTATTCTTCTTCTTACAAGCATTTTTTAATCCTTTTGTCATCCATGGTTGATTATTCTTTCTCTGTTTATTACTAAGTTGTATCCATGGACAATGTTTGTCATAAAGTATTATGAACTTGTTTAAGAAATGTTCATATGCTTCATCAACCTCTTTTTCATTGTACACATTGTCCCAATCTTGCTTTTGTAGCTCAATTTGAAAGCAGTCATCCTCTTCTCTGTGCACAGTCTTCGAAATGTCCTTTTGTCTTCTTGTAGTGTCCATCATATATTGTAAAAACTGGCAGATGATCACTAACGTCGGTTATAAGTAGACCACTTGTAGTGTTATTGTCAAACTCATTGGTAAAAATATTATCAATAAGCGTGGCACAGTGTGCTGTGATTCTACTTGGCTTTGTGATTTTTGGATATAAACTGATGCTGTACATTGTATCAATGAAGTCATCAATAGACTTTTGCTTGTTAGGGTTCAATAAGTCAATATTAAAGTCACCACATAAGAACATTATTCTTTGACCATTGTCCATGTAAGTAGCCTTGATCCATTCTTCAAATGTTTCTATACTTGACTTAGGTGATCTATATATACAACTGATGAAAATGTTTTTGCTTTTTTCCTGACATATTTCAATGGTTATACATTCTAAGATATTATCTATAGCAAATGACATGTTTTTTACTACTTTGTAGTTCAGGTTCTTCATCACGTACACAGCTACTCCTCCTCCATTTTTGTTGGTTCTGTTGATGTAGTTTAGTTCATATCCCTCCAGATCAAAATCTATTCCTTTTTTATCATCAATCCATGTTTCTGTGACAGCAATCACTTTGAATGGTTCGTTGATGTGTTCCAAAAAGTTCTTAATGTTGTTGTAGTTTGCATACAAGCTTCTGCTATTAAAATGAATAATTGACAATTTGTTATCGCATGTAATGTTGCTATTATATTGATAATCTGTATAATAAAAACAATTATTACTGATGTGGGAGAAAACATTTGTATCTGGATCTATATCATTTTCCAAATCCTGGTTTTTGTAATCTTTGTTGCAGAAATTTTTTAGTTCCATATTTTCTTGTTCAACAATCTTTGATGTTGTTTCAATAATCTCAATAAGTGTAGGTGGATGCAATCCTGAATGTAGGTCCTCTTGTTTAGTCTTTAACCTTTAAGCTTTTTTATTTCACTTTTGTTATGTTTTTGTTTATTTTAATAGTATTTTTAGAATGTGCCGTGGGCCTTTAAAACATTAGCTGTGGGCCACAAATGGTAAAAATTAAAAAAAAAAAAATAATAATCTGCGTCCTTTCTGATTTCAATGCGTTAAAAAGACACAAAAAGTGTGTTAACACCAACACTGCTTGACAGTACAACAAAATAAGTCACACTTATATTCTGTAACATTCACAACTTTGGAAAAAAGTGCAGAGGTAAAAATATTCAAAATAACCTCTTGTATATAATCTAAAAATAAATAATGCCTCAAAACAAGTTAATTAAATTCAAACAAAAAACAGCAGACGAGCTCTCGCCCTGCACAGCTGTTTCGTGCTTTGTAGTGTCCATATGGGCTTGTAGATTGTTGGCCCCTTTATTTGCCACAGATACATACGTTCCTGATTTGCACACAGTGCATTCTGCCTTCCATGTGTCACGGCCAGGACGAAAACACAGATACTTCTCCCGCAAATCATCCGTGAAGTTGCATTTACGTTTCGGCTTCTCTCTTGTGTTCTGTCTGTTTCTCGACTGTCTCGCTCTCTGTCTCTGCCCCTCCCTCACGGATGTTGCTGCGTGCGCACACCTTCACAATTTGTTTTGTTTTTAACCCCTTCTTAACTCTGGACGTACATTGAAAATACACGCAAACCTAACTCAAAATACCGGACATTTGAGGCATTTAAGAAACCCCGCCCGGACAGCCCCGCAAAACAGGACATGTCCGGGGGAAATGGGTATGGTCAGTCTACTAGTGACGTATGCAGATTATATAATTATAATGCAGGATTTTAATATCCTTATGAATACCCCATCAGACCCTCCGTGCGTGGCGCTCCAGACTATAATCGATAGCTGTGGTCTTACATAAATAATAAATGAACCCACGCATCGCAACGATAATACGATAGACCTAGTCCTTGTGCGGCGTGTCACCACCTTCAAAGTTATGATACTGTCGTACACTAAAGTAATGTCCTATCATTACCTTATACAATTTGAAGTTCTGACCCATTGTCAACAAGTGACTAATAACCACTGCTTTAGCAGCCGCAACATTAAAGCTAAAAAGGGCCCCTAAAAGGTGTACCCCCTGGTTTACAGAAGAAACCAGATCTCTTAAACTATCATGTATAAAGCTGGAACGAAAATGGCGTGTGACTAAAATTGAAGTTTTCCATCAAGCATGGAGTGGTAGTTTAATAATTTATAAACGCACGCTTACCTTAGCTAAAAGTAATTACTACTCCAATCTCATTCGCCTCAATAAAAACAATCCTAAATATTTGTTCAGTATTGTAGCATCACTAATGCAACAAGAGACTCCCCCCAGCAGCTCGACCAACTCGGCTGATGACTTTATGAAGTTCTTTAATAAGAAACTCATTAGAAAGGAGATTAAAGATAACATGTGCCAGCTAAAACTGGGATCTATTAACGCAGATACGAATGTATGTATGCCGGATATTGCCCTCCAACATAATCTGTCTCTTTTTGAAGAAATAACATTAGAGGAACTCCTGCGACTTTCTAAATGGGACAAAACACACATGTTTACTTGACCCACTTCCTGGGAAACTTATTAAGGAGCTGTTCGTAATATTAGGACCATCAGTGCTAAACATTATTAACTTATCATTTTCCTTTGGCACCGTTGCCTTAGCATTAAAAAAAAGGGCCATTCAACCTCTGCTCAAAAGACCTAACCTCGATCCTGACCTCATGGTAAACTACCGACCGGTGTCCCACCTTCCCTTTATCTCGAAAATCCTCGAAAAAATTGTTGCACAGCAGCTAAATGAACACTTAGCATCTAACAATCTCTGTGAGCCCTTTCAGTCCGGTTTCAGGGCAAATTACTCTTTGGAGACAGCCCTCGCAAAAATGACTAATGATCTATTGCTAACGATGGATGCTGATGCGTCATCTATGTTGCTGCTACTTGATCTTAGCGCTGCTTTGCATACCATCGACCATAACATTTTATTAGAACGTATCAAAACACATATTGGTTGTCAGACTTAGCCTTTTCTTGGTTCAACTCCTATCTTACTGACCGGATGATGTGCATCTCCCATAACAATGTGACCTCGGAGTATGTTAAGGTAACGTGTGGAGTTCCACAGACTTCGGTTCTTGGCCATGCACTCTTCAGCATCTACGTGCTGCCGCTAGGTGACATCATACGCAAATACGATGTTAGCTTTCACTGTTATGCTGATGACACCCAACTCTACATGCCCCTGAAGCTGACCAACACGCCAGATTGTAGTCACCTGGAGGCGTGTCTTAATGACATTAAACAATGAATGTCCACTAACTTTTTGCATCGCAACACTAAGAAAACGGAAATGCTGATTATCGGTCTTGCTAGACACGACACCTATTTAATAATACCACCTTAACATTTGACAACCAAACAATTACACACCTATTTAATGATACCACCTTAACATTTGACAACCAAACAATTACACAAGGCGACTCGGTAAAAAATCTGGGTATTATCTTCGACCCAACTCTCTCGTTTGAGTCACAGATTAAGAGTGTTACTAAAACGGCCTTCTTTCATCTCTGTAATATCGCTAAAATTTGTCCCATTTTGTCCACTACTGACACTGAGATCATTATTCATGCGTTCGTTCCGTTTCGTCTCGATCACTGGAACATATTATTTTCGGGTCTCCCTATGTCTAGCATTAAAAGATTACAGTTGGTACAAAATGCGGCTGCTAGACTTTTGACAAGAACAAGAAAGTTTGATCATATTACGCCTATACTGTATATACCTCTATACATACCTGTATTAAAGATTAAAGATTAAAGTACCAATGATTGTCACACACACACTAGATGTGGTGAAATTTGTCCTCTGCATTTGACCCATCCCCTTGGGGAGCAGTGGGCAGCAGCGGCGCCGCGCACGGGAATCATTTTGGTGATTTAACCCCCAACTCCAACCCTTGATGCTGAGTGCCAAGCAGGGAGGAAACGGGTCCCATTTTTATAGTCTTTGGTATGACTCGGCTGGGATTTGAACTCCAACCTACCGATCTCAGGGCGGACACTCTATACCTTTATATACATATTTATCTACACTGGCTCACCTGCACTGGCTTCCTGTGCACTTAAGATGCGACTTTAAGGTTTTACTACTAGTTCCATCCCATTTTGCTGATTGTATTGTACCATATGTCTCAGCAAGAAATCTGCGTTCAAAGAACTCCGGCTAATTAGTAATTCCCAGAGCACAGAAAAAAGTCTGTGGGCCATTCAGCGTTTTCTATTTGGGCTCCAGTACTCTGGAGTTAGAGATGCTACCTCAGTAGAAGCATTTAAGTCCCATCTTAAAACTCATTAGCACTAGTCCTGTAAATAATAGTAGATTAGATATACAGTAGACCTGATCAAAAAGTTCTGTTAGTGCAAATGACTATGCAAGTACTTTACTGTCAAAATGACTTTACTGGCCGTTTACTTTGAGCTCTACAATAAAGCATCCATCCATCTCTCCATTTTCTACCAAACAATCTGTACATGTGGATTGTAGAGTGGATTGGAGTGATTACTGAAGAACATTAATAATACCTCCTGATCTGGGTCATCATCCAGCTGCTGGATTCGTCTCTTCACTGTGCGCCCCGAAGAGGTGACAGTGACTTGTGAAGTGGGCTGCATTAGACGTAAAAAAGAAACACAACATTTTTTTAAATGAAGGAACCTGCATGTGTGACAAAAATATGTTTGATTTGTCACCCAAAAGCCAACAGTCCACCGTTTAAAAGCGCAAGACTTACAATGTTGTGTTGACGAGTTGACATCGAGAAATCTTCAACTACCTTTGATGACAACCCACCAAGGATTTTTAGAATGCTGGGAGGAAAAAATATTGCATTTACCCGATACAAAAGTCTTGTCTTTAGAAAGATAACAAAATAAGTTTATTAATCACAATCTCTTAAGAGTTAACTCATAATTGATCTTAATTAATCGCAAGTAGAAGTTAATTTTTTTATCTTTATTAAGTATACCCTGTTGAAATATAAACCCAATATGGTTGCCTAAATAAATTGTTTTAAAAAATAAAAAAACATGTTTTAGGGCCGTCAAACAATTAAAACGTTTGATTGCGATTAATCACATTTTGTCCATATTTAACTCATAGTTGACTCGGAAATAGAAATATATTTTTTTAAAATCTTTAAAAACTATACCTTATTAAAATGTAAATACAAAATTGGGGGGTGAAGCCAACCGAAATAATTTGGTGTTGTTTTATCCATAAAAATATGTTATTTAAGGCTGTCAAACAAAACATAACATTAAGACACACATATCAACGTGGGGTCTTTTGCAGTCCTTCAGGGCTCTATCTGTTCTCATTATAAAATACAGTATATGTACAGTACAGGCCAAAAGTTTGGACACACCTCATTCAATGCGTTTTCATTATTTTCATGATTATTTACATTGTAGATTGTCACATCAAAACAATGAATGAACACATGTGGAGTTATGTAATTAACAAAAAAAGGTGAAATAACTGAAAATATGTTTTATATTCTAGCATTTAGCATTCTCTCGATGAACTTCAAGAAGTAGTCACCTGAAATAGTTTTCACTTCACAGGTGTGCTTGAAGCTCATGGAGAGAATGCCAAGAGTGTGCAAAGCAGTAATCAGAGCAAAGGGTGGCTATTTTGAAGAAACTACAATATAAAACATGTTTTCAGTTATTTCACATATTTTTGTTAAGTACATAACTCCACATGTGTTCATTCATAGTTTTGATGTGACAATCCATCCATCCATCCATTTTCTACCGCTTGTCCCTATCAGGGTTGCGGGGGTGCTGGAGCCTTTCTCAGCTGCGTTTGGGTGGTAGACGGGGTACACCCTGTGACAATCTACAATGTAAATAGTCATGAAAATAAAGAAAACACATTGAATGAGGAGAAGGTGTGTCCAAACCTTTGGCCTGTAGTGTATATATATTTTAAATGTTATTTATATTAAGTTTTCCCAACTGCATTAGTTGTTTCTCTGTCAGTCTGGGCTCTGACGTACTGTAGCTGCACATGCGTCATTTACATGTGTGTGTTTGGGGGCGTACCAAGTCAACCGGGGGGCATGTTAACTGCTGACTGTACCTACCTACCGACGCAATCAAGTCTTGCTTTGTTGTGGGGACAGAAAAGCAAGCCCAAATAAGCAACCACACGTTAAAAAACAAGCCGAAAAACGGCAAACCGCCACTCTCAAACTTTGCAGGCGACTTCATAGAGAAAAGTTGCTTGTTGCTGTTTGTTCGTATAGAGAACACACACATCACTGAATTCAAAGTTGTTTTTAATGCTGTTAACACTCCCCTTTTACTGTGCAAATCTCTGTTTGTTGTACTGTATTAAAACAGATTACAATAATACATCATTTCTGAGTCTTGCTAGTGAGGCGTCTGGTTCGAACTATCATGTAAATCCTCAATTGGCTGTAAACAAGAGACACAACAGCGTTTCGCTATTATGCTAGGAAAACGACAACCGTGATTATAACTTTTACAAACAAATAGATCTCATTAGATTGTCCAGGTGTTCATAATACTATTTTGTGTTACTTACTTTATAGTGCTGGGCCCCACATGAATAATTCTTCCCGAGTCGTCAGGATGCAAGAAAATCACATCGCTCTCTAAAGAACAACAGTTCATATTCTGGATTCCATTAGTGGCCTAAATTCATTTAAAAAAAAAGATTGGAAAACCTTTAAGTTGAGGAAATTTGAAAACATAAATTGCACATAAAAATTGTTGACATTTGCATGTTAAGAGTGAAACTGCAAATGAAGGTCTTGCATGGACTACTCACAAGGTCAAATTGAGAGAAGCTTTTAACAGAGGAATAAAAGGACTGTCACAAACAACTGTGCCCTAACCGCACTTAGTGCTGACATTACTCTCACGTGCGGACCACATTTGGCAAACCCCGAACACTTCAACAGACATATGTCCAAAGATTCTTAGCAATTTATTTCATACCATAGTCCTGTTTCTGAGTGAGCAAATGTGGTGAGTCCCTTGGTGACGCTTCTGTGGTGGTGTGTGAATATAGTGCCAAGGGAACCCTCCAATCTGCACACCAGTATTGGAGCAGGGCACTTCAAAAAGCACAGGAGGACGCTCTGCAAAAAAAGAATTAGAGAAACAAATCTGTATAGGATTCTAGAGCTTTAATGGTTTCAAGACCAATGACACCCAAACTGATAGAAAGATGGAGCACTTATACATTTTGTATAAAGTGTTGTTTTGAAATAAACTTCTCCTGAAAGTACAATGTTATTGTGCATTAAGATATGTAAATGCTTTGACTATAATGTGCAAGGTACAGTGAGTAGGGTGGCTATGGCACTGCTCTGTATCAACTACACTATAATGTGCTGGATCTAGAGGTGGAAATCATTGGGCACCTCATGATTCGATTACGATTACGATTTAGGAGCTATGATTCAATTAAAAATCTATTATTGATGCATCTTTAGTTTTACATTTATTTTATTTTATAAATAAGCGTTTATCACTTGCAACTTTAAAAAACAGTGCATTTGTAATAAGAAACCGTTAAATTAATTCCCATGACATTTATTAAAATAATGGAAATGTGTGCAAAACTGGAACATAAGTGCCCTATAATAAAGGAGCTGGTCGGATCTCGGCCCTGAACAGATCCCGAGGTACATGAACTCCTCCACTTGGGGCTGGATCTCCTCCGTAACCCAGAGATGGCGCTCCCCCCTTTTCCAGGTGAGAACCATGGACTCAGACTTGGAAGTGCTGATTTTCATCCCAGTCGCTTCACACTCAGCCGCGAACCGATCCAGTGAGAGCTGAAGATCCCGGTCAGATGAAGCCAGCAGGACCACATCATCCGCAAACAGCAAAGACCTAATCCTGCAGCCACCAAGCTGGATTCTGACTGCGTCTAGAAATCCTGTCCATAAAAGTTGTAAACAGGATCAGTGACAAAGGCCAGCCATGGCGGAGTCCAACCTTCACAGGAAACGGGTTCGACTTACTGCCGGCAATGCGAACCAAGCTCTGACACTGATCATACAGAGAGCGGACCGCCACAATCAGGCGGTCCGATACCCCATACTCTCTGAGCACTCTCCACAGGACTTCCTGATGGACACGGTCGAATGCCTTCTCTAAGTCCACAAAACACATAGAGTGGTTGGGCAAACTCCCATGCACCCTCAAGGATCCCGCCGAGAGTATAGAGTCGGTCAACTGTTCCACGACCAGATTAAAACCACACTGCTCCTCCTGAATTCAAGGTTCCACTATCCGACGTAGCCTCCTCTCCTGTAGCCTGAATAGACCTTATCAGGAAGGCTGAAGAGTGTGATCCCACGATAATTGGAACACACCCTCCGGTTCCCCTTTTTAAATAGAGGAACCACCACCCCAGTCTGCCTATCCTGAGGCACTGCCCCCGATGTCCATGCAATGCTGCAGAGTCTTGTCAACCACGACAGCCCCACAGCATCCAGAGCCTACAGGAACTCCGGGAGCATCTCATCCACCCCCGAAACCCTACCACGAGGAGCTTCTTAACTACCTCGGCAACCTCAGCCCCAGAAATAGGAGAGCCCACCGCGGAGTCCCCAGGCACTGCTTTTTCATTGGAAGACTTGTAGTTGGGATTGAGGAGGTCTTCGAAGTATTCCTTCTACTGATCCACAACATCCGAGGTGGACGTCAGCTGCACACCGTCCCAACTATCGTATTTTTCGGAGTATAAGTCGCTCCGGAGTACAAGTCGCACTGGCCGAAAATGCATAATAAAGAAGCAAAAAAACATATTAGTAAAGCAAATAGAACTAGATGTTTCAATCCCTTTGGTAAGTAGGAACAATCTTGACGGTAGCAGTCGGTGTGGAGTGGTGAAAGGGAGGGTAAGTATGTCATTGGGGTCTTCGGGTGGGCACCCTGCTTCATCGACGTTTCGTTGATTGAAGCCCACGACGTCTCCAGAGGGCTCAACGATGTACCTAGCGTCCCAGGTACACCCCCCTCCATGCCATACCCTCCTCATCCTGTTGGACTCTGCATGGCAGGGTCGTCCTTTTCCCTGAGACAGGCCTAAGCCTGACCGCATACCATTGTCTCTCATTTTACTGCCCAATTGGGGTCCTTGCGCTTAATCCAGAGCCAGTTGCTGGCTTTTTCGGCAGCTCTTGACATGGACTTGATAGTCTGTTGGAGGGAGCGTCCTTTCACCCCCATTTTTCTCAACAGACTGATGGTAGATGTGGCAATAAATCCCCTGCATCCCACCTCTACTGGGAAAATGCTGGTCTTCCAGCCGTTCTGGGATGCTTCAGCTGCCAGGTCAGAATATTTGGTTTTTTTCCTTTCGTAAGCCTCTTCAACCCCTTCTTCCCATGGTACCGTCAGTTCCACGACATAAGCCAGTTTTGCTTTTGGAGACCACAGGACCATGTCTGGCCGGAGTGTTGTAGCCATTATTTCTGGGGGAAACACAAGCTTTTTATCAAGGTCCACTTCCAATTTCCAATCTCGAGCCGACTGCAGGATGCTTGCATTATTTGGTGTTGTTTGACACTCTTGATGTTTGCCAGCTGGTACAAATTGTGTGAAGTGGACCTTTCCTGCTGGTGTTAGTGGGAGATTGTTTGTGGTGGTTCGCCTCTGTTCCAGTGTTGATGCAAGCTCTCTGAGTACTTGGTTATGCCGCCAAGTATAGCGTCCTTGGGTGAGACTTATAGTACACCCTGATAGGATATGCCTTAGAGATGCAGGTACTTGACACAGGGAACAGGCGGGATCTTCTCCGTACCAGGTTTTCAGATTTATAGGGGACGGTAGCAGGTCGTACGTGGCTCTGATGATAAAACTCAGTCGTGCTCCCTCCATCTGCCAGATGTCATACCAGTTGAGCTTTTTCTTCTCCAGGCTTTCCCAGTTGGTCCATCTCCCCTGCTTGGCCATTGAGACGGCTTTAGCATGTCGCTCTCCCTCCTCCTGTCTCCTGACTTCCTCTACTACTAGCCGTCTCTTCTGCTCTGATGTTGCTTTGTGCCATAGGGGAGGTTTTGGGATGAGCCCGAGCCCTGCTCTCCCATGCTGTACTTGCCCAACCACATCTCTGAATTGAAGGGCAGACTTTGCACTCTGAACAGCTTCTGATGGAATCCACTTCCTTCCCGCTGTTACTCGGGGGGCCGCTGTTCGAATGACTGCATCCTCAGTTTCAGTTAGCGTCATGACCAGCCTTGCTTTGGTGCATTTGAATTCTTCCACCAGTCCTGAGATTGGTAATTCCAATTTGCCATGCCCATATAGTCCAATAGAACTGAAGCATCTTGGAACTCCAAGCCACTGTTTCAGCTGTGTGCTTATCACACGTTCCAATTTTTCAACCTTGGTGATGGGGATTTCGTACACAGTTAAAGGCCACAAGAGTCTTGGGAGTATGCCAAATTGAAAACACCACAACTTAAGTTTTCCTGGCAACAAGGTTTTATTGATGCAATCCATGTAAGTGATGGTATCCTTTTTTAGTTGCTCAAACTGTTCGGTGTCTTTGAGCCTTGCGTCGTACCACCTTCCCAAGCTCTTTACTGGCATTTCTGAAACAGTTGGTACTGGTGTTCCGCTGACATGAAATCTCTGGTCTGTGACTTGGCCTTTCACAATGAAGATACTTCTGCACTTGCTGGGCTTTAACTTCATCCGTGCCCATGTTATATTTGAATGAAGTTTCTCCAGCAGTCTCTTGGTGCAGGGGACAGTTGTTGTGAGTGTTGTTATATCGTCCATATAGGCTCGAATTGGTGGTAATCTCTGACCACATTGTAGTCGTTCTCCTCCAACCACCCATTTCGATGCTCTAATAATGATTTCCATTGCCATCGTAAAGGCCAATGGGGAGATGGTGCACCCAGCCATGATGCCTACTTCCAGAGATTGCCACTTTGTGGTGAAGCCTGATGTTGTGAGGCAAAACTGCAAATCCTGGAAATAGTGTTTTACGAGATTTGGGATTGTAGTTGGCACTTGGAAGAATTCAAAGGCAGTCCACAGCAATGAATGAGGGACTGATCCATAGGCGTTGGCCAGATCAAGGAACAAGACATGAAGATCTTTTCCTTCTTTTTTCGCAGTCTGGATTTGATGCCATATGATGCTGTTATGTTCGAGGCATCCAGAGAAGCCTGCTATGCCAGCCTTTTGGATCGATGTATCAATGAAGTGGTTTTGCTTCAGATACTCTGTTAGTCGCTGTGCCAATACGCTGAAGAAAATCTTGCCTTCGATGTTCAGAAGGTTTATTTGGCGAAACTGTTCAATGGTGGTCGAGTTCTTTTCTTTTGGGATAAGCACTCCTCCCGCTCTTCGCCAGGCTTTCGGGATGATCTGCTTGTCCCACACCACTCTCATGTTTTTCCACAGGAATTTCAGAACCTCCGGAGCGTTCTTGTAGACACTATACGAAACACCATTAGGGCCTGGGGCAGATGCCGATCTTGCCTTTTTTACTGCCTGCTTCACCTCGCTCAGCTTGGGAGGGCTGACATCAACCTGATGTTGTGCGGGTGATATAGGAGGGATGTCAGTGGGGACAATGACCGGTTCATGTTTCTTCTCATCAGTATAGATGGTTCTCAGATATTCTTCAACCTGGTCTTTTGATGTTTTCAGAGATCCACTCTTCTCTTTTGTGAAAATCCCTTTCACAAATTTAAAGGGGTCTTTGTAGAAGTCGGTTCTGGCTTTTTCTTTCTTCTTCCGACGCATCCTTAGGCTTTCCGCTCGACGGAGTTTTGAGAGCCTCTGTTTTAATTCCTCTTGAAGGAGGTCGATGCCTTCCCTTTCTTCTGCTGTTGCCTTTCTCCACACCTTCCTTAGCTGTCGCCTTTCTTTTACAAGTAGATGGATTTCTTGAAGCCGACGAGATTTGGGGGCGGGAAGCATGTCTTCCTTTCTGACTTTTTCCTTCACTCCACATCTCTTCTCTCCGTAGCTGTAGATTAGGTCACCCATCTTCTCCAGCTTCTTTTCGGCTGATCCTTTGATGTTACTTAGGATAAGGCTTAAGTCTATGTTGATGGTTTCCCACTCCTTGCTGTTAGACTTTGGCCATTCACCAACGGCTTACGTCCTTGCATGTTTTCCTTTTTGCGGTGTACTGGGTATGGTCTTGGACTGGTGGTTCTGCCTGATGCTTCCTCCTCATCCTGCGGGGTGCTGATGCTCTGCGGACTGTGGGTTTCTTCCTGCCGCTGAGTTTCATCCGACTGATTTAACCTTCTTCTTAACAGAAGCCGGTCAATGCGGGGCCCTGGGTTAGGGGTTTTCAGGCATTTCTTCCGTCCTTGGTGAACTTTAAGACCATGGGTTGATGTTACTTTAGCCCATCCACACACACACATCTGAAGAACATGTCCAACTGCTGGTTTCTCAAGAGTATTACTACTACCTTCATTCATTGTCGTGTCCATTCCAAGGGTCGTTACCGGGAGATCAGCCTGTGAGTCTTCTTGCGCCCCTGCTCTCACAGACTCTAGGGGTATTCTTCTTCTTGAACTTTCTGTAGCCAGATATGGTGGCTCTTGTGCCCTAATAGGGTGACGGAGCCTGCTGCTGTGGGTAGCTAGCCCATAACAGCCCCGTTGGGGTCTATTTCCTCCTGTCAGCTGTCTCTCCAAGCTGTCACAAGGTCTTTCCCTTGTTGTCAGCTGCCCTTTCACAACAGTCACTGGGTTTTTCTTCCAGAAGATCAGTAAAGCAAATAGAACTAGATGTTTCAATCCCTTTGGTAAGTAGGAACAATCTTGACTGTAGCAGTCGGTGTGGAGTGGTGAAAGGGAGGGTAAGTATGTCATTGGGGTCTTCGGGTGGGCACCCTGCTTCATCGACGTTTCGTTGATTGAAGCCCACGACGTCTCCAGAGGGCTCAACGATGTACCTAGCGAGTGAGTAGCACTGGAGTATAAGTCGCATTTTTTGGGGAAATGTATTTGATAAAACCCAACACCAAGAATAGACATTTGAAAGGCAATTTAAAATAAATAAAGAATAGTGAACAACAGGCTGAATAAGTGTACGTTATTTGACGCATAAATAACCGACTGAGAACGTGCCTGGTATGTTAACGTAACATATTATGGTAAGAGTCATTCAAATAACTATAACATATAGAACATGCTATACGTTTACCAAACAATCTGTCACTCCTAATCGCTAAATCCCATGAAATCTTATACGTCTAGTCTCTTACGTGAATGAGCTAAATAATATTATTTGATATTTTACGGTAATGTATTAATAATTTCACACATAAGTCGCTCCTGAGTATAAGTCGTACCTCCGGCCAAACTATGAAAAAAACTGTGACTTATAGTCCGAAAAATACACAAAACAATGATGGAGGTTTTTGGATGTTATTAGAGTGCTTTACAGGCAGAATAGAGCAAATCTCATTCGCCCTATTGTTAGCTGGCTTTTGCTAACTTTTATTTACAAGTTAGAATGCATAAAAACAGAAAAACATATGGGTGTACCCCTGCCTTTCGCTTGAGTGCAGCTGGGATAGGCTCCAGAGAAAGGAACAAGCGGTAAAAAAATGGATGGATGCTTGTCTTACACAAGGACTGTGAATGATAAACAAAATTCTCACAAAAGTGCAGTTCCCCTTTAGAAATTATGACTTAAGTGGTGAAGCTGTATTTTCATTTGTACCTTTTTAGTTAGTTAAGTTGAGTAAAGAAAGTTAAGAACTAAGTTCATTATTAATTTAGTTTATTTATTTTAGTAAAACACAATTGAATAAAAAAAAAAACATTGAGTATCTTCTAATGCAATATGCAATATATTTGGTTAGTACTTATTTTTAATCAGCCTGACCTAAGCCTATGTTTTTATGTGTGAATAATAATATTTGTGATTAACACGTTACTTCATATCATTTGACAAGGTTGTTAAACTGGTAAACTTTAAGTAGATTATTGAATATGATTAAAATCAAGAGTAAGATTACTACTTCAGTGTTACAAGATTTGAGTGGTCTCTGAGGTCAAAAAAGTTAAGAACCTAGAAAGTCTATATTAAATCTTTTACACAAACACTGATAAACTTACCTGTAATCTGGATATTTACAGGAATGCCAAATGGAAATTCTCCCACTTTTTTGCCTTTGAGAAGTGTACTTGCCATTCCAAGTGCTAATCTCTCCTTCATGTACTACAAGAAACACAGTATGTATTTTAATTAACACACTCACACACATATACGTATCACACAAAAATATGCTATATACTGCATACATACATATATGTGTGTGTATATATGTATATGCACACACATATACACATTGTTTAATAATTTAATAATATATCATAATATTTTTTATTATTATTACATTATAGTACAGTCAAAAAAGATATGGCAGAGCTTTTCTATAATATATAACAAAAGTGTTATGGTAACACCATCGTCTAATTTGCATAATGATGCATGCATGATGTAAGTCTTTGTAACGGCTAAAAAAAAACTGTTCCTGTACACATATTTAAAGGCGGATCTATTATTTCTACAAATACTTCTTAGTATCAACATGTCAGCTTTTTCTCATTACATTATGCCTTTTTGCCTCCTAGTTTTTTGTGTATTTCTATAATGTACCACAAAGAACAAGCCGTGGGCTCCAGGGCCATACATTGGACATCCCAAGTTTACATAATGCCACCTTTTAGGAGCCTTCACTGTAGAGTGTGTACTAAAGAAATACCTACTTTTTTCACAATGTGCTCAAAACTAAACAACTTGACAGCCCTGCTGTATGACACGACAAGGACCCCCTGGGATAGAGCAACGTCGGTAACGCCACTCCCAAACACCTGCAAGATTTACATTCATATCTTGATAACTCGCCACTCCCACTGATACATTAACAGTTGAAACATAAAAACACAAACCTGTTTGTTGACTTCCATTATGCCCACAATTTGCAAGGGGAACATTTGAAAAATAGCAAGCTGCGCCACTGTGCTTTGTGTGATACCGGCCTGGACAAATGAGAATAACTTAGTGAATCAACTGATACATCTGCGCTATTTGAGAAATCTAATACAAGGGCCTACATCAGGCCTGGGCAATTATTTTGACTCGGGGGGCCAAATTTAGAGAAAAAAATGTGTCTGGGGGCCAGTACATCCATATTAGGGCTGCAACAACTAATCGATTAAATCGATTAAAATCGATTACCAAAATAGTTGGCGATTAATTTAGTCATCGATTCGTTGGAACTATGCTATGCGCATGCGCGGAGGATTTTTTATTTTTTTTTTTTGGTTATTTTTTTGTTGTTTTTTAAAAAAAAATGTATAAACCTTTATTTATAAACTGCAACATTTACAAACAGCTGAGAAACAATAATCAAAATAAGTACAAAAACTGTACAAAACAGCGCCAGGGCGGCGGTGAGGCTACGTCTCATGAGGTGGCGTAAGCTAGCCAATGATGTGTCATGTGCAGCTCAAGTGACGACGGCGTCTCGTTTGCTGGAAAAATTCGAAAAATGGCACAGGAAAACACTACCGATAGTTTAGCGGAGAAACATCTTGAGGTTATTGCTTCAATGGAGAAAAGTGTACGACCTAAGTCGTCAAAAGTGTGGGAACACTTCACTTTAAAGACTTCAAAGAAGACCGTTTCCTGCAAAATGGCAAGGAAGTACAACATTGCTTCAGGAGCACCTGAAGAAGAAACATGTTGTAGCCGTGGATGAAGGGAGGAACTCACAGTACGTAACTTTTTAAGTCCATAGTGGCAACAGGCATTCATGAGTTCAGCTTTATTGTGAGTAACGTTAGATGACTTTGTTGCAACGCGGGGCTGATAATGTGTCTCCGGCACATTTGACTCCATTTTGAGAGAGAAAACGCACGGTTACCAATTTCGAAATAAACGTAACGGACAGAAATATCTCAGGTTGGTTTCATAATGATCAATGTAGCCGGGCCGATAAAGCTATATAAATCCATTTAGATTTGAGTGACGCTTTAGTATAACTAAACGTTATGAAGGTGCTGAAATATTTCAAGCTATTATTCAGAGGCAGCCTAAAATGAATCCTTTATTATTCACAACAGAAACGTGTACAATATCTGATTCAGTTCTGATGAGTTACATTTATAATAATGATAAATGGGTTATACTTGTATAGCGCTTTTCTACCTTCAAGGTACTCAAAGCGCTTTGACAGTATTTCCACATTCACCCATTCACACACACATTCACACACTGATGGCGGGAGCTGCCATTAATTTCTGTGTTATTATTGGTGTATGCTGCACCCCCAATGTCCACAACATGGTGCCAGTATGCTGGTTTTTTTCAATAAAATACTGGAAAGGATAGAAATGTAGTTTGTCTCTTTTATCCGATTATTAATCGATTAATCGAAGTAATAATCGACAGATTAATCGATTATCAAATTAATCGTTAGTTGCAGCCCTAATCCATATATATATACATATATACACCACCGTTCAAAAGTTTGGGGTCACATTGAAATGTCCTTATTTTTTAAGGAAAAGCACTGTACTTTTCAATGAAGATAACTTTAAACTAGTCTTAACTTTAAAGAAATACACTCTATACATTGCTAATGTGGTAAATGACTATTCTAGCTGCAAATGTCTGGTTTTTGGTGCAATATCTACATAGGTGTATAGAGGCCCATTTCCAGCAACTATCACTCCAGTGTTCTAATGGTACAATGTGTTTGCTCATTGGCTCAGAAGGCTAATTGATGATTAGAAAACCCTTGTGCAATCATGTTCACACATCTGAAAACAGTTTAGCTCGTTACAGAAGCTACAAAACTGACCTTCCTTTGAGCAGAGTGAGTTTCTGGAGCATCACATTTGTGGGGTCAATTAAACGCTCAAAATGGCTAGAAAAAGAGAACTTTCATCTGAAACTCGACAGTCTATTCTTGTTCTTAGAAATGAAGGCTATTCCACAAAATTGTTTGGGTGACCCCAAACTTTTGAACGGTAGTGTATATATATATATATATATATATATATATATATATATATATATATATATATATATATATATATATATATATATATATATCACACACATATGTATACATCAGTGGCGTGCCGTCACTAGAGGCAGGGGAGGCACGGCCTCACCTGCCATCATGGAAAGAAAAAAAAAAGAAAAAGAAAAAAATTAATTCAATTGTTATATGTATCCAGTGATTATATTTAAGTTATTTTCCATTTAACTTCACCAGTTTTAGATTATTCTTATTTTTATTTTCACATTTGCTGTTCAAATACTGAGAAGAGACGGTGCGGTGATCAGCAGCCAGTTGAGGCACTTGTGCCTCACCATGGATTGCGACTCGGCTAACTGCTGGCCTGCTGTGCAGTGACACCGTATTCCTATATGAATTATATTATACATTTCCATAGTTTAGTTAGCTGAGGTATATAATGTACAGTGTATTTTGTCAACAACTGTATGTGTGTAACGTATTTTTAGTGCTGAGCGATCATAAATCTGCTGCGGAGACGCACTGTGTGAGGCTCGTATCATAACCCCGCCTCCTGGTGCCAAGCGCCTCCTGGTGCCAAGCACCTCCGCCGCAGAATGCACCGCCCGACGGGAGCACCGCGGCCACACCAACCAAAGCCCACATCCAAACCCTCCACATGCAAGACCGAATCCACCCAAAAAAGTCACTTAACAAGAAGCCAAAAAGTGCAAAAACAACAATGCTCGCGCTGCAGGAGCCGCGAGCGACCGCAGGGACACAACATTAGGTACACCTGCACTGCAGGTTCATATGTTTTTAAATTTGACTGTGATGATGCAGTCGTGCCTCACCAGACATTAACCTCACCGCACGCCACTGGTATACATATATACACGTACACACATATATACATGTACATATATATATATTTATACATACATATATATACTGTATATATACAGTATGTAAGCTGTGAAGATCTGCTGTACAGTATGTGTGCTTGGGTCCTATTTTTAGGAAAATTAATACAAAAACCTCACAATAATGTCTGATTGAATGCTAAAAACATTATGACAGCTAGACCGCCTTACAGGTGTGCTTGAAGCTCATGGAGAGAATGCCAAGAGTGTGCAAAGCAGTAATCAGAGCAAAGGGTGGCTATTTTGAAGAAATTAGAATATAAAACATGTTTTCAGTTATTTCACCTTTTTTTGTTAAGTACATAACTCCACATATGAGGGGCCGTTAGGGACATTATTCAGAATTACCTCTTACATACACTACTGAAATGCTCTCACATAAACAACTGAAATCTTTTTCTTTTATACACACTACTGAAACACTCTTATAAACACTACTGAAATGCTCTTAAATATACTACTGAAATGCTCTCACATAAACAACTGAAATCTTTTTCTCTCACACACCCTACTGAAACACTCTTATAAACACTACTGAAATGCTCTTACATATACTACTGAAACACTCGTATAAACACTACTGAAACACTCTTATAAACACTACTGAAATACTCTTACATACACTACTGAAACACTCTTATAAACACTACTGAAACACTCTTATAAACACTACTGAAATACTCTTACATACACTACTGAAACACTCTTACATACACTACTGAAACACTCTTATAAACACTACTGAAATACTCTTACATACACTATTGAAACACTCTTATAAACACTACTGAAACACTCGTATAAACACTACTGAAACATTCTTACATACACTACTGAAACACTCTTACAAACACTACTGAAACATTCTTACATACACTACTGAAATGTTTTTGTCTCACGCACACACACACACCTGGAATTATTTTTCACTAGTATGTATAAACGGGTTTCACCTGTGTGTGTATGTGCTTTTTACACGTGTGTGTAAGGGACAACAATTTCAGTAGTATGTGTGCAAAGATTTCAGTTATGTGTATGAGCGCATCTTACCATTGTGTATACGAGCATTTTACCACTATGTGTAAGAGCATCTTACTAGTGCGGGGGTCGGCAACCCGCGGCTCTAGAGCCGAATGCGGCTCTTTAGCGCCGCCCTAGTGGCTCTCTGGAGATTTTTCAAAAATGTATGAAGAATGGAAAAAGATGAGGGGAAAAAAAAATCGATTTTTTTTGTTTTAGTATGGTTTCTGTAGGAGGACAAACATGACACAAACCTCCCTAATTGTTATAAATCACACTGTTTATATTAAACATGCTTCACTGATTTGAGTATTTGGCGAGCGCCGTTTTGTCCTACTAATTTTGGCGGTCATGAACTCACCGTATAGTTTGTTTGCATGTATAACTTTCTCCGACTTTCTAGGACGTGTTTTATGCCACTTCTTTTTCTGTCTCATTTTGTCCACCACACTTTTAACGTTGCGCATGAGTGCACAAAGGTGAGTTTTGATGTTATTGACTTGTGTGGAGTGCTAATAGGACATATTTGGTCACTGCATGACTGCAAGCTAATCGATGCTAACATGCTATTTAGGCTAGCGATATGTACATATTGCATCATTATGCCTCATTTGTAGCTATATTTGAGGTCATTTAGTTTCCTTTAAGTCCTCTTAATTAAATTTATATCCAATGACACATGTAATATGGCTTTTAATTTTTTGCGGCTCCAGACAGATTTGTTTTTGTATTTTTGGTCCAATATGGCTCTTTCAACATTTTGGGTTGCCGACCCCTGTACTAGTGTGTGTGAGCGATGTTGCATTCCGGTTCCGGTATAATCCCCGCCCCTTTTCAGACAAGTTTATTTTTATTTTTTTAAAGCCAAGTTGTGGACAAAATGTCTGCCGACAAGTAGCTTAACCGAGGCGGGAGCTCCACTTCATAATTTGAGGGCTTCAGCGGAGAATATAATAACACTTTCAATGCAACAAGGGTCGGACTGCCGCCATGGGTCTCCCCCGCAGGACGCGGCACCTGAGCGGCCACACAGCGGTGCCTTTCTCTTCCCGACAGCCGCAGCCTGGAGCACTCGTTCCATTGCGAATTTGCACCGCACACATGCAACGTTTCAGTTCATGGACATCGGGGCAAAAGGAGGAAAAGGTCATTAGACATTATTTATTTCTAAATGATTTGTTGAATCACGAAATGTAAGACAACATGGCATTGTAGTGAGCTACAATGGTAACATGTCGAAATGTGAGTCACGTCGTGTTACGTCAGTAGCTAATCATATACTAATGATAATGGATTGCATTTATTTAGCGCTTATCATCGACTAGATAAGGGGTCCCAAACTACGGCCCGCGGGCCGGTTACGGCCCTCCAAAGTCCAACATCCGGCCCGCTGGAAAAAAAAATTTTTTTGTATTATTATTTTCAATCTGTCTTTTCTAATCTAATCCATTTTTTGGTGTTCCCTAGCCGCTCAGGCAAATCATATTGTCTACTAGGGATGGGCGATACCACACTTTTAGGATTCGATACGATACCAATACTTTTTCTTGCATTTTCATCGATACCGATACCATTAATTTCTTGTTGGCAATTTTTGTCAGTCAAAAATATTATTACTATTATTATTTAAGACAAATCACAAGACAAATACAGACCATTTATACCACATGTATTATGGTCAATATATAATAAAAGTAAAATTAAAATAACATAAATATGAAAAATAAATGTAATATTATATATAATAATAATTATATATTATATATAATAATAATGACATATTAGGGCTTTCCAATTAACTGTCAAATCCGAATCGCAAGAAGCTGCAGTTATTTTTTAAAGTTTGTGATATAATTAGCAATTAATGAAATATGAAATAGGCTAATGTTTTCAAAATGTAAGAAATCATGTTACAGATTAAAACCAAAATCACATTCAATCATATATTTCAAGATTTTCTTGGAAAAAAATAAAACTGTAATGCAAAGATGTATCTCTTTCTTATCTTGTTTTAAATACTCAAGCAATTTTCAACTAACAGTAAATTCCCCTGAGTGGAAATTATTTGAATTTAGGATAATCATCTAAACAAAAATATTGAGTAAAAAAATAAAATAAACACTGGATATGCCTGGCTGCATCGCTGTCGGCTGGCTGTGTGTGTGTTGCACGTTGACGACGCTCATTCGCTGTCTCCTGTGACGTGACTGGGCCAGCTCTATACTCTGCCAGGTACAGGGGTGTCCCAGCACATAGTAAGTTAAGTAAGTCATCAAAAACATCTGAAAGTGATGCTTGCACCCCCCACACGCCGTTTTTTGGTTTATATCGATACTTTTTTCAGAAAAGTGATGCCAAATGAGTAGCGTGTGAGTATCGATACCACAGGATCGATACGCACATCCCTATTGTCTACAAATGCATTTCCCTGTATGACGTATATTGTCTTAGCTGTTTTCATGTGATCTGATTGTTACATTCTTATTTCAGAGTCACCACACAGCTGCATGACCATTTCAACAAGGGCGGAATAAACAACCTCTGGATTCATGGAACTTCTCTGCACACAAATATATTAATTGGAATATTCAATACATTTCTCATAAACATATTAAATATCTTTTTTGTTTTTTTCTCAAAAAAGGTTCCCTATGCCTTATTATTTATATACTTTTCAATGCTTCTTCTAGTCAGACAATAGATATTGTTTGTCTAAAATTATAGTTTAAGTTAATGTGTTAATATTTACACCTAGCCCCTAACCTAAATTCAATAATCATAAGACAAAAAAATTGTGTATCACAAGCGTTTGGGACAAGTTTGGGGAGATTTTGACAAAGTGTGTGTGGGGGTGGGGGCTGGATGACATTACTAGTCAGAACATAAAATAACTTAAAAACATCAACCGTAGAAACATAAATGTTCACAGCACAAACGTATTGCGGTGTTATTCTGATATTTGCAATAATAAAGTGGGCAACTTCATACAGGTCTTATTTATTTACAATGGTAAGATGCGCTCATACACATAATTGAAATCTTTGCACACATACTACTGAAATTGTTGTCCCTTACACACACGTGTAAAAAGCACACACACACACAGGTGAAACCCGTTTATACATACTAGTGAAAAATAATTCCAGGCGTGTGTGTGTGCGTGAGACAAAAACATTTCGGTAGTGTATGTAAGAATGTTTCAGTAGTGTTTATAAGAGTGTTTCAGTAGTGTATGTAAGAATGTTTCAGTAGTGTTTATAAGAGTGTTTCAGTAGTGTTTATAAGAGTGTTTCAGTAGTGTATGTAAGAGTATTTCAGTAGTGTTTATAAGAGTGTTTCAGTAGTGTATGTAAGAGTGTTTCAGTAGTGTATGTAAGAGTATTTCAGAGTGTTTCAGTAGTGTTTATACGAGTGTTTCAGTAGTATATGTAAGAGCATTTCAGTAGTGTTTATAAGAGTGTTTCAGTAGGGTGTGTGAGAGAAAAAGATTTCAGTTGTTTATGTGAGAGCATTTCAGTAGTGTATGTAAGAGCATTTCAGTAGTGTTTATAAGAGTGTTTCAGTAGGGTGTGTGAGAGAAAAAGATTTCAGTTGTTTATGTGAGAGCATTTCAGTAGTGTATGTAAGAGCATTTCAGTAGTGTTTATAAGAGTGTTTCAGTAGTGTGTATAAAAGAAAAAGATTTCAGTTGAGAGCATTTCAGTAGTGTATGTAAGAGGTAATTCTGAATAATGTCCCTAACGGCCCCTCATATCCACGTGTTCATTCATAGTTTTAATGTGACAATCTACAATGTAAATAGTCATGAAAATAAAAAAAACACATTGAATGAAGAGAAGGTGTGTCCAAACTTTTGGCCTGAACTGTACATGTAAATAGTTTACTGTACATATTCAAAAGATAAATTATACTTTTGGAGAAAGTGGGGTGTGGTTTCATTTGCAATCTGGGAACGCTTACAGAAATCTTGCAGACAGACTCAAAAAATGGCTTATAAATATGACTGGAGCAATATTCACACCAAAGCATATACAATACATGTTATCTAGACCAGTGTTTTTCAACTACTGTGCCGCGGCACACTAGTGCGCCGTGGGAGATGATGTAATTTGACCTATTTGGGTTAAAAATATTTTTTGCAAACCAGTAATTATAATGCGCAAATAATGTGTTGTTGTTGAGTGTCTGTACTGTCTGTAGATCGGCAGACTTACCACGTTATATTTACTTCCATATCAGTAGGTGGCAGCAGGTAGCTAATTGCTTTGTAGATGCGGGAGGCAGCGTGCAGGTAAAAAGGTATCTAATGCTTAAACCAAAAATAAACAAAAGGTGAGTGCCCCTAAGAAAAGGCATTGAAGCTTAGAGAAGGCTATGCAGAACGAAACTAAAACTGAACTGGCTACAAAGTCAACAAAAACAGAATGCTGGACGACAGCAAAGACTTACTGTGGAGCAGAGACGGCGTCCACAATGTACATCTGAACATGACATGACAATCAACAATGTCCCCACAAAGAAGGATAAAAACAACTGAAATATTCTTGATTGCTTAAACAAAGCAGGTGTGGGGAATAGCAGTCAAGGAAGACATTAAACTGCTACAGGAAAATACCAAATAAAGAGAAAAAGCCACCAAAATAGGAGCGCAAGACAAGAACTAAAACACTACACACGGGAAAACAGCAAAAAACTCAAAATAAGTCACGGCGTAATGTGACAGGTCGTGACAAGAGCTATAGTGATGCATGCTTGGTTATGCTTTAAAGTCATATCCAAAAATTGCGACAACAACTTTTTACAGTCAATATCGGCTACTGAGTTTCATTTTTTAATGTTTTCTGCTGGTGGTGTGCCTCCGGATTTTTTCAATGAAAAAAATGTGCCTTGGCTCAAAAAAGGTTGAAAAACACTGATCTAGAGTGGACCACATGGGCGGTATAGCTCGGTTGGTAGAGTGGCCGTGCCAGCAACTTGTGGGTTCCAGGTTCGATCCCCGCTTCCGCCATCCTAGTCACTGCCGTTGTGTCCTTGGGCAAGACACTTTACCCACCTGCTCCCAGTGCCACCCACACTGGTTTAAATGTAACTTACACTACCGTTCAAAAGTTTGGGGTCACCCAAACAATTTTGTGGAATAGCCTTCATTTCTAACAACAAGAATAGACTGTCAAGTTTCAGATGAAAGTTCTCTTTTTCTGGCCATTTTGAGCGTTTAATTGACCCCACAAATGTGATGCTCCAGAAACTCAATCTGCTCAAAGGAAGGTCAGTTTTGTAGCTTCTGTAACGAGCTAAACTGTTTTCAGATGTGTGAACATGATTGCACAAGGGTTTTCTAATCATCAATTAGCCTTCTGAGCCAATGAACAAACACATTGTACCATTAGAACACTGGAGTGATAGTTGCTGGAAATGGGCCTCTATACACCTATGTAGATATTGCACCAAAAACCAGACATTTGCAGCTAGAATAGTCATTTACCACATTAGCAATGTATAGAGTGTATTTCTTTAAAGTTAAGACTAGTTTAAAGTTATCTTCATTGAAAAGTACAGTGCTTTTCCTTCAAAAATAAGGACATTTCAATGTGACCCCAAACTTTTGAACGGTAGTGTAGATATTGGGTTTCACTATGTAAAAGCGCTTTGAGTCACTAGAGAAAAAGCAATATACAGATATAATTCACTTCACAAGGAAGTGTTTTTAAGGTAGATTAAAATCATCATAGGTCCGCTTTAAATATACTAAAACCAATACAATGTAGGTCTATCAATATATGCTAAACTCTCTGAAATAAACATTCACATCTCAGGTTTGAGTTATAGGTAACAAAGAAAATTCATGAAATATCCAATCCATTTTGAGCTATTTCATTCATTCCTATTATTATTATTTACTGATGTTATCATTCCGCCAACTAAAACCTTTTTAATAGCTTCAAGTTAAAGTTGAAAGTTAAAGTACCACTGATAGTCACACACACACTAAGTGTGGTGAAATGACCCTCTGCATTTGACCCATCCCCTTGTTCTAACCCCTGGGAGTTGAGGGGAGCAGTGAGCAGCAGCTGTGGCCACGCTCGGGAATCATTTTGGTGATTTAAGCACACATTAACAATAAATATATATGTTCAAAGAAAATGGTATACATGTTTGTCATTAAGTCGTGAGCTTTTTTGGTTTTCAAGTCACATTTTTGAGAGAATCTTGGTTGGTTCCAGTTTTTTGTGTAATGTTTTCATCTAGGATGTGTTGGTTTTGTCTGTAAAATGTGTCACGGAAATTAAAAAACTAACTCCGGGCTACACTTTGGATTCTCCCTACTTTTTTTTTAAGTATTTGAAACACCCTAGCATGCATTGATTCTTACCTGTCGTGCTCGGGGGTTGTCTTTGCTTTGAACAGATTTAACATAGAAAATCTCCTGTGAAACATCCCAGCTTAGGTACCTAAATGATATTCATAATGTATATTAAAAAAACAGCAACATACAATCAATTCTATTTAAATATACTGCCACCAGGATTGTAATAATTCCCATTTACTTAAACTTGTGTTTTGAAGACAGGAAAACTCCCTCCAGCTCCTGTCCTGTTGCATCTGATAAGCGATACAACCAATTATTACCGGTCAAAGCAAGGAGGCTGGACTTCTGATCAGAAGGAGATGCCAATGTATTTTCCTGCCAACAACAGAAATTAAGCCTCACTGTTAGCCACACTTTAGTGTACGCTCAACATAAAAGCATATCATTGACGATGTTGGCACTTACAAGTGGGCACTGACACAGCAAGGCATCTTCAAATTTCTCAGTTTTACATCGTTTGGGCAAATTGTAGAGAATGTGCGGCTTGGAATGAACACTGAAAAGTGCATCACATCAAGTTATAATCCTGTTTTAGCATTGTGTGATTAATAAAAAATACAAACCCCAAGACCAGTGAAGTTGGCACGTTGTGTAATTCGTAAATAAAAAGAGAATACAATGATTTTCAAATCCTTTTCAACTTATATTCAATTGAATAGACAGCAAAGACAAGATATTTAATGTTCGAACTGAGAAACTAAATTTTTATATGAGCTTGGGCCCAGCGAAGCCGGCCGCGTTTCTGGGTGTTGTTGATAAATGGCTTTCACTTTGCATAGTAGAGTTTTAACTTGCACTTACAGATGTAGCGACCAACTGTAGTTACTGACAGTGATTTTTTGAAGTGTTCCTGAGCCCATGTGGTGATATCCTTTACACACTGATGTTGCTTTTTGATGCAATACCGCTTGAGAGATCGAAGGTCACGGGGATTCAATGTTGGTTTTCGGCCTTGCAGTGATTTCTCCAGATTCTCTGAATCCTTTTGATGATATTACAGACCTTAGATGGTGAAATCCCTAAATTCCTTGCAATAGCTGGTTGAGAAATGTTGTTCTTAAACTGTTGACCATTTGCTCACGCATTTGTTGACAAAGTGGTGACCCTCGCCCCATCCTTGTTTGTGAATGACTGAGCATTTCATGGAAGCTGCTTTTATACCCAATCATGGTACCCAATTAACCTGTTCACCTGTGGGATGTTCCAAATAAGTCTTTGATGAGCATTCCTCAACTTTTATCAGTCTTTTTTGCCACTTGTGCCAGCTTTTTTGAAACACGTTGCAGTCATCAAATTCCAAATGAGCTAATATTTGCAAAAAATAACCAAGTTTTCCAGTTCGAACGTTAAATATCTTGTCTTTGCAGTCTATTCAATTCAATATAAGTTGAAAATGATTTGCAAATCATTGTATTCTCTTTTTATCTACGATGCCAACTTCGCTGGTTTTGCGTTTTGTAATTTGCAATCATGAATACAGTGGTACCTCAACTTAAGAATGTTTTGAGATAAGAGCTCTCTCAGCTAATTGTTTTAAGTTGCAAGCAAAAATTTTCGTTACAAGCATCCGAGCCATCAGTTGGCGTAGCAAATGCCCCAGTGAAATGAACCCCATAAGATCCGCCCCAAAACATCTGGTCTTACTCGCTAGCATTGACATAATTTAGTTTTTCCAAAAATTGGCAGGAAGTACCGTATTTTCAGCACTATAAGGCGCACCTAAAAACCTCCAATTTTCTCAAAAGCTGACAGTGCGCTTTACAATCCGGTGCGCCTTATATGTGGACCAATATTGAGCCACAACAGGTCTCATAGACCAATATTGAGCCACAACAGGTCTCGTAACCCCAGCCTCTACTGTAGCGTCTATTCTATGCGCCTTATAATGCGGTGCGCCTTATAATGCGGTTTGCCTTATATATGAACAAAGCTTTAAAATAGGCCATTCATTGAAGGTGCGCCTTATAATCCGGTGCGCCTTATAGTGCGGAAATACGGTAAGTGAGTGTGAAGGACATTGTTAAGAAGAAGCATATTATAATAATTGAATTAAAAGGCATTTTACACGTTAAAATTGTGCTGTTTTGGAGGAGCAAGCATCAACTGAATATATTTTAAATAATTTCAACAGTAGACATTGATTTGAGATACAAATGTTTTGAGTTAGGAGCTCTGTCACAGAACAAATTAGCTTGTAATTTAAGGTACTACTGTATGTGTTGTTATTATTAATACTATACCCTTTAAGTGAAAGTAAATGTTGAATTGTTAGAGACGTACAGTACATTCTGACAGGAGAACAAGAACGTGTCAAAAGACTAACAGAAGTATATAGAGTTATTAATAACAATTAGTCAGCATTTCCAGTAGGTACATTTTACATGTACTTGTTGTACCACTGTTAACTTGATATGTGGTTTTGATTAATAAATGCATATCGCTAAGTAGGAATGTGTATCGTTAGGATTTTATCGATGCTACACTCTTATTGATATTCCTTATCGATATTGGTATTAATCGCTACTATTATCTTACTATATGTAATTGATTTAAATCAAGATTTTAAAAAATGCATTTATTATTAGCATTTTCATTAGTACTAGAGGTTGTACGCCATCAACATCCTATATTCCTGTTATTTATTGTAAAGGAATTAGGTATAAATTAATTATGGATACAAACAAACAAGTAAACAACAATTAATGGCCAATGCATTCACATCTTATTTGAATAACGTGCAACCAACACTTTAGGTTGACTTCACAAGAGGAAAATCTGGCTCACATTTTCAACATTTAGGCAATTTTGAATAACAGTACAGTAACCAACATTTTAACAGTAGATGTACCCGCTAAATAGGGTTTCAATAACACAGTATCTGTTCTCAACTTCTCAGTCCTGGCGTCAAACAGCGTCCCAGGTGTGCAGAAGCATGTTGATGGTGTTGGCCCCTCACTTTGTAATTTCCATCGCCTCCTTTAACCATCTCTTGTATTCATTAGTTTTTCATGAAATAACTTTTCCTTGGCTGCCAGTTGCATGTTGTGTGTCACACTTCATGTTGTTGTGTTCCGGACGTCGGTGCATCGCCATAACTTGCTCCGCTGGCACTTCTGTTTTGTCAGTCGCGTCTTTTGTAGCTTAAAATTTTGGGAATTTTGGCTTCCGTTCACAACCATTATGAAAGACATGACGACGGATGTTTTTTTCCTAATGAATTCTAAGTGGTAAATAAACGTAAATAAAAGTCCGCTTACAGCGTAGCCAATGGGAGGTCCTCTATTCCGCCCATAAAACCTAATAAAAAAACAATGCAAAAACTGCCAACAATACTCCATTTACATTTTCTGACTTGAATATTAACCAAGTATTAATGATATCGTTATTGTAAGCGATAGCGCAGACAAACTATTTATAGCGGCACAGTGATCACTAGCGTGTGTGCCTATGTTGACATCATCGAGCGGTAAGCCGTTTCCTTGCTTCCTTTGCTCGTGAAAATTGTTTGTAGATCATAAAATCATGTCTCTCACCTGGATAGAAGAAGGATGACGATGTAATCCAACATGTTGGTACACTTTGACAGCCAATTTAGACCCAGAAATGTCGAGAACAACGCGAAAAGACGCTTGGTTACACCCCCCTTTTCTTCTCAAGGATTAGGAGTCATTCTTCATCTAAAACGGGAATATACTGTAACTAGATTCTATCAGTCGGCATCCTAATGACAGTAGACATTGTACAGTAAGTGATGTTTTATTATGTCTGTTGGCTCCCATGAAGTCTGCAGTGAGTAGAAATCAGTGATGTAGTGGGGGAAAAATATAGAACGTTGTGATGCATTTTTTCAAATTAATGCACTGTGTATGTTTGAAATTATCAAAATACAGAAATTTTAAATGGTATTATAAATGTGCCCATTACTACATTACATATATACTTACAGCATGTATGTATACAATCTTAAAGGAAGTGTTAGGATGTTTTTAAGGGGTTTTATAGGCAGAATAGAGCGACTAACATTGGCTCCATTGTAAGCAGACTTGATCACATTTATTTAATATTTAGAATGCATAAAAAAAAGAAAAACATATGTGTTCTTGTCTTGTCTACCAAATTCAGTGGCCTAGTGGTTAGAGTGTCCGCCCTGAGATCGGTAGGTCGTGAGTTCAAACCCCGGCCGAGTCATACCAAAGACTATAAAAATGGGACCCATTACCTCCCTGCTTGACACTCAGCATCAAGGGTTGGAATTGGGGATTAAATCACCAAAAATGATTCCCAGGCGCGGCCACCGCTGCTGCCCACTGCTCCCCTCACCTCCCAGGTGGTGAACAAGGGGATGGGTCAAACGCAGAGGACAAATTTCACCATACCTAGTGAGTGTCTGACAATCATTGGTACTTTAACTTTAACATAATGATTGTGAATGATAGGCAAAATTCCCAAAAAAGTTGTGTAACAGATTTAAATTATTTTGTTTTGTCATTTGTATTTGTTGTGACTTTTGCAATCGTGCTGTAGCTGAAAGTTGTTGTATTGTAATTAATGACATTGTCTTGTGGCGTTTGCATTTATTATGACCTTTCTCAGCCATCATAGGTTTCCGCCATTTTTGTTTTGAGGACGTCACAGACGAGCGAAATAGACTTATTTTTAAAAGTGTTAAACTTCATATAAAGTCTGCCGTTCTGAAATCAAAACGTTTCCCTTTTTTCAGTATCGATAAAACCTATTGATTCCCTTAAAACGATCTTGAATCGATGCCTTTCATCCAGGAGGCAAACATGCCAAGATCAATATACTTGAAATTTAGAAATGTAAATCCATCTAACAATACATCTATGAATTGTTACACCCCTAGTGAGTACTTAGATATAATTAAATTAAGAGTGAATTAACCTCAAAAAGGTTAAGAACCCTTACCTTGATCTAATACATGTACAGCGCTAAATATAAATCCATATTTATACTCACCAGTTGTAGCATCTCACGTAATTTTCAAGGTAGATTTTACCATTTTCGTACATTATTTGGGATTTTGAGGTCTTGCTGCACACTTTAGAAAAATCCCTGTTCTCCTGGATGATGACGATTGATAATCAACATTAATAACGAACACCCACAATTAATTAGCATATTAATATTACACGTTTTCCCAATACCTGCACAAGGATGTCCCTCAGGACTTTCAAATTAAGCCTTGTGAGACTTCCACTGATACCTCTGCTCCTCTGGCTCAATGCCTCAGCAGCATTGATGTTCCTTTTTTTCCAGTATGGCGCCATCATGTGGTGGCATTTCTTCCCATCTTGCAAAAAAGCGTCTGCAAGAAAACAAACAATTATATGGCGCTGTGGCTGCATTATGTAATAAATACATCAAACACAAGTAGATGTAATTTACCTAAATTGTTTATCGGTCAGCATATGAGCTGTTTTGCTGTCATGAATACATTTTATATGCATTGGACACAATTTTTGCATTTGCCGATGACACACAACATACACAGAGCATTAGTGGCAATGTTGTTGTTTTTTTATTAAACAACAAACATACATTTATAATGCACACAAAAGTGAAGGTTCTTTCAACATAACCAACAATCTACGAATCAGGTTGATCAAAACACGACATCAGCAAAACATGTCAAGGAAAGAAAACAAAAGTAAATACAGATAGAGTATTAAATATTAATAAATAATAATAATAAAAAATATGAAGAAAAAAAAAGACAAAAAGGGCTACCTAATTCACTTTAAATGTTTTTAACAGAAATATCAATTTAAGGGCTTTTGTACTCTAATCCTCCTCCAAGATTTGATTGATAATTGTAAACCATTAAGCCAATTAGAAAATGTAGGCCTTACTTTCATAAATCAACATTTATGGAGAAAACATGTTTGCCTAGAGCATAATAATGTTGACAAACATTTCTACGTTACAGTCCTTTATAAAAATACCACATTTGATCTCTTCTATAAAGAATGGGGATATCTCCACACCCTTGTTTCTCAGCCAATCTCTCATCTCCTCCCAAAACACATTTACACTCTCACACACACACACACACTCACACACGTACAGTATCACACACACACGTGTACACTCACACATGCACGTACAGTATCACACACACAGTATTACACACACACATGTACAGTATCACACATACATGTACACTCTCACACACACACGTACTGTATCACACACACACAAGTACAGTATCACACAAACACATGCACAGTATCACACAAACACATGCACAGTATCACACACACGCATGTACACTCTCACATTCCACAAACAGATGATTGACATTCTCTACAGCAGTGGTTTTCAACCAGTGTGCCGTGAAATATTGCCTGGTGTGCCGTGGGAAGTTATGCAACTTCACCTAATTGGTCCAAAAAATATTTTTTGCAAATCAATAATCATAATAATGTGCCGTTGTCTAGTGCCTGTGCTGTGTAGAGCTTGGCGGGGTAACCATGTAATACTCCATATCAGTAGGTGGCAGCAGGTAGTTCATAGCTTTGTAGAAGTCGGAATGTGTCGAAGATGGTTTGTCGTGATCCCAATATGCAGAGCACAGCGTGCAGGTAAAAAGGTATGTAAAGCTTTAAACCAAAAATCAACAAAAAGCGAGTCCCGCTAGGAAAAGGCACTGGAGCATAGGGATGACTATGTAAAACAAAAGTAAAACTGAACTGGCTACAAAGTCAACAAAAACAGAATGCTGGACGACAGCAAAAACTTACAGCGTGTGGAGCAAAGACGGCGTCCACAAAGCACATCCCGTACATGACATGACAATCAACAATGTCCCCACAAAGAAGGATAGCGTACGTACAACTTCAATAGTCTTGATTGCGAAAAAACAAAGCAGGTGCGGGCAATAGCGCTCAAAGGAAGGCATGGAGCTGCTATAGGAGAACACCAACAAAACAGGAAGGGTCACCAAAATAACAGCGCAAGACCGAAATTAAAGCACTACACACAGGAAACAACAACAAACTCAAGATAAGGCACGACAACCTGGTAGAGTTTCATTTTTTTAACCTTTTCTGCTGGTGGTGTGCCTCTGTATTTTTTTAATGACAAAAATGTGCCTTGGCTCAAAAAAGGTTGAAAAACACTGCTCTACAGCTCCACAGATATAACAGCCATCAACCTCCATGTTAAATTTAAGTTTAAAAAAACCCTTTGAAGGGTATTTTGATTGATTGATTGAAACTTTTATTAGTAGATTGCACAGTACAGTACATATTCTGTACAATTGACCACTAAATGGTAACACCCGAATAAGTTTTTCAACGTGTTTAAGTCGGGGTCCACGTTAATCAATTCATGGTATATTCCATTAATAATTTTAAATTGTATTTCTTTAAATTTGGGAAGAATTGGGTATGTAATATATATTGTCCTTATTTTCCTTGGCTCAAAAAAATATTATTTCACTAAAACTGCCCTCATATATATGTTGGAGCATTTTTCATCACAGAAATGAACATATTCAATATGAAGGTTTCTCTGGAATATGACATTTGGAATGATATAAAAATGTATTTCAGTTTTAGGAGTTAAATGGTGGAACAAGCTCAGTGATGAGCTGAAGACATGTAGTTCTTTGTTAAGGTTTAAGAAAACATTGAAAGGTGAAATAATTGAAAATTATAAAATATAGTAACTAATACTTTCATCCTATTGATTTTTTTTTTTTTAACGATGTTCCAGGCAATCTAATTTTCAGTGAAGGTATTGGATAGGCAAATATAAGCTTTGGCTTCAGCCTATTCCTTTTTTGGTCATTATTTTTCTTTTCTTTTTGTGTGTAAGTAAATGTGTATGATTGTTATGTATAATCTGTACTGTTAAACTGGTCACACAAAATGGTTGATGGTTGATTACATGACCGAAATAAACTTATTTCATTCATTAATTTCATTTCATTCATATACCATAGTGAACACCAGTTCGCAACACCATTTTTAACCATTGTAGCTTTAAGACTCCATTCATTACTTTACAGTCAATCATATTTAAACCAGCCTCTTCGACATCTTTAACCATATCTTCTTTTTTTATATAATGACATGTATTTTTCCAAATCCAAAGTTAGACGGGGAGTGAGGAATAGAGGAATAGATCAGTCGCACTGTTGCATTACGTCCAAAACTGTCGACCATTTCCATCAACAAGAGACCGTGTACGCATGCGCAAACAAGAACTCTCTCGGTGACCGTGACAATACAGCACAACTGTGTGATCGTGGTTTTTATTTCACATTATTGTGACTTAAACATATGTTTTTTTTAAAGATTCGTGTTCCCGAGACTACAATTGTATGAGGTGAGTACATATACATAACATTCACCATGCTAACTAGCTGAAGACAGAGGTTTTTAGACGGGTTGAGTTCGTTTAAATCTATGGTATTTACTTGCACCGGTTTAGCAAGTTACACATCCAACGGTGATGAAACACAATAACATCTAGTTTATGGGTACACTTGGTGGAATATCATTTTCTATGTTTTATTTACCGTGACAGCGTTGGATGGTTTCCTTTCTAGTACCTTCTGGGTCCTCTTGTAGAAGTTAGTCTTCTTCATTTCAATGTTTACAGCAGCGGCCTACCACCCTCTCATGACTTCCACCTACTGGTGCAAAAGTGTAACTGCATTCACAGGATAAACAATACAAATATTAACTATAACTATTACTTAATTGGAAGCTTCACTGATGTATATTGTTACAATTGACTTTATTTAGCAGCTAAGCCTTTGAATTAGGGCTGTGAATCTTTGGGTGTCCCACGATTCGATTCAATATCGATTCTTGCGGTCACGATTCGATTCAAAATCGATTTTTTTTCAATTCAACACAATTCTCGATTCAAAAACGTTTTTTTCCCGATTGAAAAGGATTCTCTATTCATTCAATACATAGGATTTCAGCAGGATCTACCCCAGTCTGCTGACATGCAAGCAGAGTAGTAGATTTTTGTAAAAAGCTTTTATAATTGCAAAGGACAATGTTTTATTAACTGACTGCAATAATGTAAATTTGTTTTAACTATTAAATGAACCAGAAATATGACTTATTTTATCTTTGTGAAAATATTGGACACAGTGTGTTGTCAAGCTTATGAGATGCGATGCAAGTGTAAGCCACTGTGACACTATTGTTCTTTTTATTTTTTTATTTTTATAAATGTCTAATGATAATGTCAATGAGGGATTTTTAATCACTGCTTTGTTGAAATTGTAACTAATATTGATACTGTTGTTGATAATATTCATTTTTGTTTCACTACTTTTGGATTGTTCTGTGTCGTGTTTGTGTCTCCTCTCAATTGCTCTGTTTATTGCAGTTCTGAGTGTTGCTGGGTCGGGTTTGGTTTTGGAATTGGATTGCATTGTTATGGTATTGCTGTGTATTGTTTTGTTGGATTGATTAATAAAAAATAAAAAAAATAAAAATTTATATAAATAAAATAAAAAAAACAAGATTTTTTAAAAATGAGAATAGATTCTGAATCGCACAACGTGAGAATCGCGATTCGAATTCGAATCGATTTTTTCCCACACCCCTACTTTGAATTATTTATGTTTACAATATAAAGACACTAGTGCTCTACTGCTCACTAGTGTTACCATGTCTGAGTTATTGTGTCGTTGTGGCTTGTGCAGCCCTTTGAGACACTAGTAAATTTAGGGCTATATAAGTAAACATTGATTAAGTGTGGAAAAATATGGGGAAAAAATTATAAATGTGTGCTTCATTCACTAACAGTGTTACAAAAAAGATGAATTATTAATAATACATAATGTTGGATATAGAGAACCTACAAACCCTTTATGTATTTAAATCACAATTATTGAAATTCAACGATGTGTTGCATTTGCAAACGATGTGGTGCATTTGCAAACAGCTAAAATTATGTACAAAACAAACTATAACCTGCTAGCCAAGAATGTACAACAATTCTTCTCAACAAAAGAGGAGGAATATAGCCTTAGGGGAAAATCTAATTTAAAACATTCGTATGCTCGTACAACACTTAAAACCTTTAGCATATCAGTATGTGGAATTAAATTATGGAACGGATTAACCAAGAGACTGTTCAAACTACAAATGTTCACAAAGTACACAGAACAAGAATTATGAAGAACATCTTGAACCCTTTTTTTCCCTTTTTTATTGAGACAAAGATTATTTATGTATTTAATACTTGTATGCTTACCATGGTATATTGTTTATTTATTTGTTCACTGTTCTGTTACAGAGAACAAGGAAATGGGATAAAATTGCTATGGTATGAAAAGGGGTAGGATTAAATAAGCTCTGCTTATTCCTACTCCTTTTCGGACGTGCTGTAATGATACAACTGGAATTGTGTGATGCATTACATTGTATCGTATGTATGTTCCAAATAAACGGAACTGAATATTGGATACACTTGCACAAATGAATATTCAATCAATAGCAATACTTAAGTGTTAGCAGTGGGAGACAGTGTTTCAATAATATCTTGGGGATTATCTTGTGTTTTTACAGAATAAATGCATAAATTGCGTCACCTCTGTTTAGCCACGGTGGCTAAAGTTTCCACAAGATTGAAGTGCACAGAAGGAAGACCCTGTGCGCCACTTGGTTCACGGATTCTTACCAACCCCGATGACATCTTTAAGCACAATATGTGGTCAGTACAACATCCTTAAAAACTATCAGTAAATGTATTTTATTGATGAAGTGCTACAGAAGTCCAACTGTCAATCCCTCTGTTTATTATTTAAATGAATACTCTTAATGTATAGGGATCATGTGCAGTGGACAGAGGAGGAGGTGAAAAATGCACAGCTGAAAGCTAAGGAAAATTCCAGTGTGCAAATTCCTTCATGGGAACAAGGTGCTAATTTAACACAAGTCATTACATGGCAAGTACATGTGTGAAATTGACAATATATCCAAATCTATTTGACACAGGAACATTTGACACGGAGGCTTGTCACTACTGGGATACATTTTATGTGCTGCATCAGCATAAATTCTTTAAAAATCGCAAATGGCTGCTTTTGGAATTCCCAGAACTGCTTCCAACTGATTTAAAAAGCCAAACCGGAAACTGCCATGACAGCTCCACACCTAACCTCCCTCAAGATGCAGCACTGGCAACAAACCAAGCAGCAGTGCACCTTTCCTACCCAGGACAACATGCGCCTTTTAGGCTATTGGAGGTTCTGCATTTTATTTACATTTTGGCAGTTAAAAAAATGAATTGAAAAAAATTTGGCAGTTTTTAAAATGATGAATTTTGCAGGTTGGCTGCGGGGTTGGCAACAGTGTATTTCCCGTCATTCGTAACATCAAGTAAGTTGTCAGTTGGGATAACGCCATTGTTTCTTTCTCCCTTTCCACACAACAGTTGTGTTTTTGTTTGTCTTGTTTACAGAGAAAAAGGTGCATTTTTGTACTGTTGTGACTTCTCGCCGTGTGCTATTCAACTGCTGAAGGTAAGAAGTCAACATTTGATGTTGCATTTACTCAATGGAGTAAAAATTGCAATATACAGTCAGTGGGACCTTGGTTTTTATCTATAATCCATACCAAAAGGTCAGACCAAACCCACAGCAATGTTTCCAACAAGGAATAATGTAAACCCAATGAATCTGTTCTATACACTCAAAAATATTAACACAACACACATTATATTGAAAATAATGATAGTTATACTGTACATGCGGAAATACATATAGATGACGAATGAACATTTAACATTTATTTTACCTTTACTGAAAAGTCATGTTCTTCCTCGAATTCAAGATTGTTTCTCAAGTTTTTTTTAATCAAAGTGCTGGTACTCCCAACTTCCTTTGACCCCACAGTGGATTTGTTTGCAGTCACAGTCAATACTAAAATGCACAGAAACTGAGTCACCTACACGTGGGATTCTTTGGACACACGATAACTGAGAAATATATGAAAACTAGGGCCCAGTTAGTCTTTGCTCATTAAATGTGCTTGCATGGGGCAGTACCAAATTTTGGGTCCCCATACACAAGACTCCTAATGTTTCCCCCCACCCAATCCCACCCTAAATTCAACATAGCCGACCCATACACACACTTGGTACAGTATGTTTACATACATTAAAAAACTAATTATGGCATGAATTTAGTTGAAAGCAACTTTTTAAAAAAAACACGTAAGAACGTATTAGATTGTTGACTTTATAAAGAACAAATCTACCAAAATAATATTTTATTTTTTATTTTTTTAAAGGTTTTGTTTTTGTTTGTTTGGGGGTTGTTGTTTTTTACAAAAAAGTGCCAACAAATTCAATATAAAGAGTCCTGAATATGAATTTATGTAATCATATAACCTGTTATTATTTATTTGAATATAATTATGAATATGTCAAGTGTTCCTTTACTTCAGAGTGTAAAGTACAGATTAGTTGATAAACAGGAGTATCATCAGTGGATAATACGAATCATAATAATAGATTATTAAGATGATGATAATACAAACCCCGTTTCCATATTAGTTGGGAAATTGTGTTAGATGTAAATATAAATGGAATACAATGATTTGCAAATCATTTTCAACCCATATTCAGTTGAATATGCTACAAAGACAACATATTTGATGTTCAAACTGATAAACTTTTTTTTTTTTTGGCAAATAATCATTAACTTTAGAATTTGATGCCAGCAACACGTGACAAAGAAGTTGGGAAAGGTGGCAATAAATACTGATAAAGTTGAGGAATGCTCATCAAACACTTATTTGGAACCTCCCACAGGTGAACAGGCAAATTGGGAACAGGTGGGTGCCATGATTGGGTATAAAAGTAGATTCCATGAAATGCTCAGTCATTCACAAACAAGGATGGGGCGAGGGTCACCACTTTGTCAACTAATGCGTGAGCAAATTGTTGAACAGTTTAAGAAAAACCTTTCTCAACCAGCTATTGCAAGTAATTTAGGGATTTCACCATCTACGGTCCGTAATATCATCAAAGGGTTCAGAGAATCTGGAGAAATCACTGCACGTAAGCAGCTAAGCCCGTGACCTTCGATCCCTCAGGCTGTACTGCATCAACAAGCGACATCAGTGTGTAAAGGATATCACCACATGGGCTCAGGAACACTTCAGAAACCCACTGTCAGTAACTACAGTTGGTCGCTACATCTGTAAGTGCAAGTTAAAACTCACCTATGCAAGGCGAAAACCGTTTATCAACAACACCCAGAAACGCCGTCGGCTTTGCTGGGCCTGAGCTCATCTAAGATGGACTGATACAAAGTGGAAAAGTGTTTTGTGGTCTGACGAGTCCACATTTCAAATTGTTTTTGGAAACTGTGGACGTCGTGTCCTCCGGACCAAAGAGGAAAAGAACCATCCGGATTGTTATAGGCGCAAAGTTGAAAAGCCAGCATCTGTGATGGTATGGAGGTGTATTAGTGCCCAAGACATGGGTAACTTACACATCTGTGAAGGCGCCATTAATTTTGAAAGGTACATACTGGTTTTGGAGCAACATATGTTGCCATCCAAGCAACGTTACCATGGACACCCCTGCTTATTTCAGCAAGACAATGCCAAGCCACGTGTTACATCAACGTGGCTTCATAGTAAAAGAGTGTGGGTACTAGACTGGCTTGCCTGTAGTCCAGACCTGTCTCCCATTGTAAATGTGTGGCGCATTATGAAGCCTAAAATACCACAACGGAGACCCCCGGACTGTTGAACAACTTAAGCTGTACATCAAGCAAGAATGGGAAAGAATTCCACCTGAGAAGCTTAAAAAATGTGTCTCCTCAGTTCCCAAACGTTTACTGAGTGTTGTTAAAAGGAAAGGCCATGTAACACAGTGGTGAACATGCCCTTTCCCAACTACTTTGGCACGTGTTGCAGCCATGAAATTCTAAGTTAATTATTATTTGCAAAAAAAAAATAAAGTTTATGAGTTTGAACATCAAATATCTTGTCTTTGTAGTGCATTCAACTGAATATGGGTTGAAAAGGATTTGCAAATCATTGTATTCCGTTTATATTTACATCTTACACAATTTCCCAACTCATATGGAAACAGGGTTTGTATTATTAGTGCATCTCCTGGGAGTTAAATCTCCACCTGTCAACGCTTATGTTTCTAACTTTAATCGAGGGTCCTTGAATGCACCAAAGTTGTGAGCAAGTGGATGCAAAAGTGAAACTTGTACATAACTTTCTCCTACCACAAATACATTTATTATATTTGTATCTTTCTTCTAACACCTCATCGTTGTTTCAATATGTTGGTGCCATGTGTGTGAAACCTAAGTGTGAGCTTTGATGATGTTATGACTGTGAGTCATTATGAATGAATGAAATGAGTTTATTTCGGTCATATAATCAACCATTTTGTGTGATCAGTTTAACAGTACAGATTATACATATTAACAGTCATACACATTTACACACAAAAAGAAAAGAAAAAGAATGACCGAAAAAGGAATAGGCTAAAGCCAAGGCTTATATTTGCCTATTCTATACATCCACTGAAAATTACATTGCCTGGAACATTAATGTTCAAAAAATCAATGGGATGAAAGTAATTGTTACTATATTTTATAATTTTCCATTATTTCACCTTTCTGTTCCAAGGTGTTCCAAGTTAGTTTTGCGGCGATCCAGGTGGAACAAACCATTTCGTAATTTTGACAAGGAGGTGTAGGTAGTTTAGATATTTAAAATTCATTTTAAGCAACCTAATTATTGAGCTTTCACGGTCTTTTGATTTTTTATATGAAAAGTTTTACATATACACTACCGTTCAAAAGTTTGGGGTCACCCAAACAATTTTGTGGAATAGCCTTCATTTCTAAGAACAAGAATAGACTGTCGAGTTTCAGATGAAAGTTCTCTTTTTCTGGCCATTTTGAGTGTTTAATTGACCTCACAAATGTGATGCTCCAGAAACTCAATCTGCTCAAAGGAAGGTCAGTTTTGTAGCTTCTGTAACGAGCTAAACTGTTTTCAGATTTGTGAACATGATTGCACAAGGGTTTTCTAATCATCAATTAGCCTTCTGAGCCAATGAGCAAACACATTGTACCATTAGAACACTGGAGTGATAGTTGCTGGAAATGGGCCTCTATATACCTATGTAGATATTGCACCAAAAATCAGACATTTGCAGCTAGAATAGTCATTTACCACATTAGCAATGTATAGAGTGTATTTCTTTAAAGTTAAGACTAGTTTAAAGTTACCTTCATTGAAAAGTACAGTGCTTTTCCTTCAAAAATAAGGACATTTCAATGTGACCTCAAACTTTTGAACGGTAGTGTATTTTATAATTTCCATACTGTATTTACCAGTCGATAGAAAAGAAAGAATTCAAGGGGCCGACTTTGCTTGGGGCCCCTGTGTGCTTGACAGACAACACATATATGTGTATATATATATATATATATATATATATATATATATATATATATATATATATATATATATATATATATATATATATATATACACACACATATACACACATATATATATATATATATATATATATATATATATATATATATATATATACATATATATATATATATATATATATATATATATATATATATGTATACCAGAGATATATATATATATATATACATATATATATACATATATATATATATATATATATATATATATATATATATATATATATATATATATATATATATATATATATATATATATATATATATGTATACCAGAGATATATATATATATATATATATATATATATATATATATATATATATATATATATATATATATATATATATATATATATATATATATATATATATATATATATATCAGAATCAGAATAGTTTTATTGCCATTGTTTGAGAACGGGTTCACAAACTAGGAATTTTTCTTGGTGCAAACGTGCGACATAAAACACATACAACACATATTTGGTAATAAAAAGAGCTGTGACTGAGCTATCAGATAGACTTAGAAGGGATTCAAGGAATTCAAGGAGCTGCTGTTAGGAGTTATTGTTCATTTGCCTGATGGCCGAGGGGAAAAAACTGTTCAGGTGGCGGGAGGTGTGGGTCTGGATGGAGCGCAGTCTCCTGCCTGAGGGGAGAGGGGAGAATAGTGTGTGTCCAGGGTGAGAAGAGTCAGCTGTGATCCGACCCACACGCCTCCTGGTCCTGGAGGAGAACAAGTCCTGGAGGGATGGGAGCTTGCAGCCAATCACCTTCTCAGCAGCACGTACGATGCGCTGCAGTCTATTCTTATCCTGGACTGTGGCGCCGGGGAACCACACTGTGATGGAGGAGGTCAGGATGGACTCTATGTTGGCTGAGTAAAACTGCACCAGCATCTCGGTCGGCACCTTAAGTTTCCTCAGCTGCCGCAGGAAGTACATCCTCTGCTGGGCCTTCTTGATGAGTGAGCTGATGGTCAGCTCCCACTTGAGGTCCTGGGTGATGGTGGTGCCCAAGAAACGGAAGGAGTCCACAATGGGGACGGGGGTGGGAGAGTCAATCACGGTGAGGGGGGGTGGTGTGGCTGTGACTTTCCTGAAGTCCATGATCATCTCCACTGTTTTCTGGGCGTTCAGCTCCAGGTTGTTGAGGCTGCACCAGGACGTCAGCCGGTCCACCTCTCTCCTGTAGGCGGACTCATCGCCATTCGAGATGATCCCGATGAGGGTGGTGTCATCCACAAACTTGAGCAGTTTTACGGATTGGTGACTGGAGGTGCAGCAGTTTGTTTACAGGGAGAAGAGCCAGGGGGAGAGTACACAGCCCTGAGGAGTACCAGTGTTCGTGGTTCGACTGTCCGAGACAATCTTCCCCAGCCGTACGTGCTGTCTTCGGTCTGTCAGGAAGTATATATATATATATATATATATATATATATATATATATATATATATATATATATATATATATATATATATATATATATATATATATATATATATATATATATATATATATATATGTATATATACACACCAGTGGCGTGCAGTCACTAGAAGCAGGGGAGGCGGGGCCTCACCTGCCATCATGGAAAGAAAAAAAAAAGTAAAAAGAAAAAAAAATGTATTAAATTGTTATATGTATCCAGTGATTATACTAAAGTTATTTTCCATTTAACTTCACCAGTTTTAGATTATTTTTATTTTCACATTTGCCATTCAAATACTGAGGAGACGGTGCGTGATCAGCAGCCAGTTGAGGCACTTGTGCCTCACCATGGATTGAGCAATGACTCGGCTAACTGCTGGCCTGCTGTGCAGTGACACCGTATTGCTATATGAATTATATTATACATTTCCATAGTTTAGTTAGCTGATGTATATAATGTACAGTGTATTTTGTCAACAACTGTATGTGTGTAACGTATTTTTAGTGCTGAGCGATCATAAATCTGCTGCCAAGACACACTGTGTGAGGCTCGTCTCATAACCCCGCCTCCTGGTGCCGGTTAACACTAACGCCGCAGAGTGCACCGCCCGACGGGAGCGCCACACCAACCAAAGCCCACACCCAAACCCTCCACGTATCAAGACCGAATCCACCCAAAAAAAGTCACTTAACAAGAAGCCAAAAAGTGCAAAAACAACAATGCTCGTGCTGCAGGAGCCGCGAACGACCGCAGGGACACAACATTAGGTACACCTGCACTGGAGGTTCATATGTTTGTAAATCTGACTGTGATGATGCAGTCGTGCCTCACCAGACATTAACCTCACCGCACGCCACTGATATACACACACATATACACACATATATATATATATATATATATATATATTTATATATATTAAAAAAAAGAGAAAATATATATATATATATATATATATATATATATATATATATATATATATATATATATATATATATATATATATATATATATATATATATATATATATATATATATATATGTATTTTCTTTTTTTCTTTTTTTATATTTTATGTTTATTTTTCATTTTGTCTTTGATGCGCCTGAAAGAGTGGCAGCACATCACAGTAGCTCCTTTGATATCCTTCATTTTACTTTATTTTTGGTATTCTTCTCAACTTTTCTTTCTTTTTTTTAATCACTTATGGTCCTTGGGCGCTTTTGTGTGTTTTCGTTACTTTTCTTTTCCTTTTCGGGCGGTTTTGTGTTTGGCTTTGATCAGTTGAGCAGCTGGCCCTTTGTTTACACACGCGAGGAGCTGTTTGCGCTCTCCTTGCCAGCGCTATGGGGATCGCGGCCGGACATTCCCGTGGAATTACGGAAAAAGCGCCGGGGATGCCGTGCCGGCACATAGATGAAGGAGCGAAGAGGAACAATTTCCCTTGTGGATCAATAAACTTTGTCTAAATCTAAGTCTATAGGTCGCTGTATATGAGTTTTTTTCAACATTTGGTCCTTCCTGTAATATTGTAGTGTAAATTATTCCCAGGGACCACAAGGAAGACATCTGTGTTTCATTTTGGATACCACTGACTTTGCCCTCTTCTCACAGGGCCATCCGGACTATGACGATTCTGTGTGCCACGCGTTTGTACATGATATTTGCGAGGAGGAGGCTTCTCTTCCCTTTCCTCCACAGAGCCTGGATGTCATTTTAGCAGTTTTTGTCCTCTCCTCTGTTCATCCAGAGAGGTGAGTGAAAGAGACAGCAAAAACACATGTGCTGCCTTTTGGCACTTTCACCAACGCTTTGTTTTTCTGTAATTGTAATCAACACACAAAGGACATTTTTTACGGCAGGTACAGTAACAATGCAGTAAATGAGATTTCATCTATAGGATGCAAGGAGTCGTAAACAGACTATCCTCCTACTTAAAATGTGGAGGGTATTTTCTCTTCCGGGATTATGGGAGATTTGACCTGACACAGCTCAGGTTTAAGAAAGGTGAGTTTTACCCACTTTTGCTAATGTTCTGTGTAGTTATTTTACTCACATTTGTATTAGCAGTCATTCATCTTTTGCAACCAGGTCAGTGCCTGTCAGAGAATTTCTACACACGAGGCGATGGAACCTGTGTTTACTTTTTCACCAAAGGTATACTATCTGCAATGCAATAGTGTGCACTTCCTACAAAACATATAGTGTGCTAAAAATATGAATCATGAAAGACTAGAGCTCTCTTGGCTGACTCTGTTTTATCTCCACAGAAGAAATTCACGATTTATTTACCAAAGCCGGACTGGAGGAAGTCCAGAATGTGGAAGATCGACGACTTCAAGTTAACAGAGGGAAGAAAGTGTCAATGCACCGAGTATGGATGCAGAGCAAGTTTAGGAAACCATATCCACTTTCACCTTGTTAAGACCCCTCTTTCCCTTTTTTTTCTATTTTTATATCTACTTATTGTCCAAAACAGCATATGTACATTAAATACATAGCACACGCAGCTATGTGGTGATTATTTCATGAGTGCAATAAAAAGTGCATTTTATTGTACAGTCACGGATAATGTAGTAAACAAAACTACACTATACTGCCAAAAGTATTTGTCCACCCATCCAAATGATGAGAATCAGGTATAAAATCAAACACTTAGGCATGGAGACTGTTTCTACAAACATTTGTGAAAGAATGGGCCGCTCTCAGTAATTTCCAGCGTGGAACTGTCATAGGATGCCACCTGTGCAACAAATCCAGTCGTGAAGTTTCCTCGCTCCTAAATATTCCAAAGTCAAATTTATTATAAGAAAAGTGAAGAGTTTGGGAACAACAGCAACTCAGCCAAGTGGTAGGCCACGTAAAGCAATCGTGTACCATCATGACTGGATGAAAGTCATGTCCAGTAATAAATCACGAATATGCAATGGGCAGAGTGATGATGCTGGAACTTTTGTTTGGTACAGTTCCAATGAGATTTATGAAGACGACTGCCTGAAAAAAACATGCAAATTTCCAGTCATTCATGATATGGGGCTGCATGTCAGGTTATGGCAGTGGGGAAAGGGTTGTTATTACACCTTTAATATGTACTTGACTGTACTTGAATATATAATAGACTGTATTTATATTATTCACTTGTGAATAACGCTGTATAATAGACTGTATTTATATTATTCACATGTGAATAATGCTGTATAATAGACTGTATTTATATTATTCACATGTGAATAATGTTGTATAAAAGACAGTATTTATACTATTCACATGTGAATAATGCTGTATAATAGACAGTATTTATACTATTCACATGTGAATAATGCTGTATAATAGACTGTATTTATACTATTCACATGTGAATAATGCTGTATAATAGACTATATATATTATTCACATGTGAATAATGCTGTATAATAGGCAGTATTTATACTATTCACATGTGAATAATGCTGTATAATAGACTATATATATTATTCACATGTGAATAATGCTGTATAATAGACAGTATTTATACTATTCACATGTGAATAGTATAAAAGGGCAGCACGGTGGAAGAGGGGTTAGTGCGTCTGCCTCACAAAACGAAGGTCCTGAGTAGTCGTGAGTTCAATCCCGGCCTCGGGATCTTTCTGTGTGGAGTTTGCATGTCCTCCCCGTGACTGCGTGGGTTCCCTCCGGGTACTCCGGCTTCCTCCCACCTCCAAAGACATGCACCTGGGGATAGGTTGATTGGCAACACTAAATTGGCCCTAGTGTGTGAATGTGAGTGTGAATGTTGTCTGTCTATCTGTGTTGGCCCTGCGATGAGGTGGCGACTTTTCTAGGGTGTACACCGCCTTCCGCCCGGTTGTAGCTGAGATAGGCTCCAGCGCCCCCCGCGACCCCGAAGGGAATAAGCGTTAGAAAATGGATGGATGGACATGTGAATAATGCTGTATAATAGACAGTATTTATACTATTCACATGTGAATAATGCTGTATAATAGACTGTATTTATACTATTCACATGTGAATAATTCTGTATAATAGACTGTATATATTTTATTCACATGTGAATAATGCTGTATAATAGACAGTATTTATACTATTCACATGTGAATAATGCTGTATAATAGACTGTATTTGTCCGGCTTTTCCCTGACAGTTTGGTCATGTTTTAGTTTTTCCTCTTTGTCTGTCTTTATTTCCTGTTAGCGCTCTTATTTTGTCTTTATTTCCTGCTTGTATCCCTGAGTGTTTTTTCCCCTCAGCTGTGACTGATTGGCACCAGGCCACACCTGGTGTCAATCAGCCAGCTGCTATTTAGATCTGCTTTGTCCTCCAGTCAAGGCTGGATTACTGTCGCTACTACCTGTCATTTATACTTGTCGTTGTAGCTGTGTCTACTTCTTTTCACTCTGCTCATGCCATATAGTCTTGTTTCTTGCCACGTAAGTGTTTGTTTTTTCACGTCACAGTAAGTGTAGTTTTTCATGTCCATAGTTTCTGTCTAAGTGTTAGTTTTGTTCATAGCCAAGTTTGTTCTCCGCCTTGTGCGCGCCTTTTGTTTGTACCCTTTTGTTTGTTTTTGGTTATAGTGTTAAATTAAATCATGTTTTCCTGCTCAATGCCTGCCGCTATCTCTGCATCTTGGGGTTTGTCACCAACACACTCTGACAGTATTTATATTATTCACATGTGAATAATGCTGTATAAGAGACTGTATTTATACTATTCACATGTGAATAACGCTGTATAATAGACTGTATTTATATTATTCACATGTGAATAATTCAGTATAATAGACTGTATTTATATTATTCACATGTGAATGTTGTATAATAGACTGTATTCATATTATTCACATGTAAAAAAAAAAAATACCTAGGTGTTTATTGTTTATTGTGAGCGAACTGTGGTGCTGAATTTCTCCCAGGGATCAATAAAGTACTTTGTATTCTAATAAATGCACAAGTTTACTGTGAACGCTTTTCTTATTCCATCCATCAAAAGGATGTTTGGGAATGATCACATCATTTTTCAAGACTTTCCTTGAAGAAAGATGCATAAGGTCATTGTCAGGGCCCGCAAATATATGGATCTCAGTTCAATTGAAAATCTGTGGTGGAAATGGAAGAAAATGGTCCATGACAACATCACAGAAAGTTGAAGCAAGCTTGATGAACAGTACAGTTGTCATTCATTAAGTCAATGCCTCAGTGACTACAAGCTGTTAAAAAAGCCAGAGGTGATGCAACAAAGTACTAGCGGTGTGTTGTAGTGGGGTTTTTTTTGGTTTTTTTTTCATAATTCCATAAATGTTTTCTCAGAATTGAGTGATTCCATAATGTTTTTACTCTGCTTGATCAAAAAATTAAACTGTTAGTGACTACCAAAATGTATATCCTTGATTTATTTTAGTGTTTCTTAAAGCCAGAAATGTGCCATTTGAAATGACTATAGTTTTGTGTCTTGATGGATTTTTCTTTCTTTTTTTTAAAACCCAAAACAACTGAATGAACATCTTCAAATATGGTTATTCCACAGTTTTTTCCAGGAGTTGTAAATGTGTCTATTGAGCAAAATGTACACCCAATCATATCAAATACATATTGTGTAAATCTAGACCACAAGGAAGTTTGTTGAATGTCGAATAAAATCATCAAAGGTCCCCTCCAAAGGGGAACTGCTCTTTTTGGGGAAGTTTGCCTATCGCAATCATTATGAAAGACAATATATTTTTTAATGCATTCTAAATATTAAATAAACATAAATGAAAGTCCGCTTAGAGTGGAGCCAATGGGAGCGCCATTATTCCGCCCATAAAATCCCAAAAATAACCATTCAAAAAGTGACAAAAATACTCAATTTACATTACGTGACATGAATATTAACCAAGTATTAGTGATATTGTTATTAAAAGCGCTAACACAGACTATTTATAGCGGCGAAGTGATCACAAGCTTGTGTGCCTATGTTTATATCATCCAGTGGTCTGCTGCTTCCTCGCTTCCCTGCTCCATCCATCCATTCATCCATTGTCTACCGCTTGTCCCTTTCAGTTTGACGGGGGGTTGCTGGAGCCTATCTCAGCTAATTTCGGGCGGTAGGCGGGGTACACCCTGGACAAGTCGCCACCTCATCACAGGGCCAACTCAGATAGACAGACAACATTCACACTCACATTCACACACTAGGGACCATTTAGTGTTGCCAACCAACCTATCCCCAGGTGCATGTCTTTGGAGGTGGGAGGGGCCTATCCCCAGGTGCATGTCGTTGGAGGTGGGAGTACCCGGAGGGAAACCACTCAGTCACGGGGAGAACATGTAAACTCCACACAGAAAGACCCCAACCCTGGGGATCAAACCCAGGACATTCGTATTGTGCTCTGTGCCACCCTGCTCCCTGTAAGGTTATTCTAGATTCTAAATCATTCCTCTCACCTGAAAAGTAGACGGCTGAGAATATAATCCGACACGGATGGGACGGTTTGACAGCTGTTTTCGGATTATGAGACATTTTTAATCTAAATGGGAATATATTAACATCCTAGCAGTCTGCATCCTAATGATAGCAGACCTTGCACAGTAAGTGATGTTTTATCATGTTTGTTGGCTCTCATAAAGTCTGCAGTGAGCAGAAATCAGTGATGAAGAAAAAAAAAGCAAATGTGAGGCGTTTTTTAAAGTAATGCGCCGCGTATCCTTAAAATGATCGAAATACGTAAATATTAAATGTTATAAATGTGCCCATTACTACATTTAATATATACTTACATCATGTATATAAGACCCTAATGGAGATGTTTGGATGTTTTTTTAGGGGCTCTATAGGCAGAATTGAACGGCTCCCAAAGGCTCCATTGTAAACTGACTTTTGATCGAATGTATTTAATATTCAGAAAAAAAAAATCCATCCATCATCACGATGGGCAAAATTTTTAAAAAAGCACAGTTCCCCTTTAAGGTGGGGATTCCAATAAAGGTGCGGTTTTAAATGCAAACACAAATAACTTTATGAACTTAATTTAACAATGTTTTTTCAGGATTTTTTTTTACTATAAAACTACTACAACAATTATTTATTCTTTTAGTTAATGAGTTTGTAAAATCAGTTTGGGTGTCAAATACTTACTATATTTTGCATATCCAGCCGTATATGCACGGTCCCCAAATCTGCGGTCCCCTCCAAGATTTCTCATTTTCATCCCACTGGGTTGAGTTTTTCCTTGCCCTGATGTGGGATCTGAGCCGATGATGTCGTTGTGGCTTGTGCAGCCCTTTGAGACACTCGTGATTTAGGGCTATTTAAGTAAACATTGATTTTGATTGATTGATTGATTGAAACTTTTATTAGTAGATTGCACAGTGAAGTACATATTCCGTACAATTGACCACTAAATGGTAACACCCGAATAAGTTTTTCAACTTGTTGTTTAAGTCGGGGTCCACTTAAATTGATTCATGATACAGATATATACTATCAAATATATACTAACATCATAATACAGTCATCACACAAGATAATCATCAGAGTATATACATTGAATTATTTACATTATTTACAATCTGGGGTGTGGGATATGGAGGGGGGGGGGGGGTGAGGTTTGGTCAGTCATCAACAATCAGCATCAACAATTGCATCATCAGAGAAATGGACATTGAAACAGTGTAGGACTGACTTGGTAGGATATGTACAGCAAGTAGTGGACATAGAGAGAGATATCAGAAAGTATAAGAAAAAGAGTCTTAAGGGTGTTAGTTTAGGGTTGTAGTTGCCTGGAGGTGTTCTTTTAGTGCGGTTTTGAAGGAGGATAGAGATGCCCTTTCTTTTACACCTGTTGGGAGTGCATTCCATATTGATGTGGCATAGAAAGAGAATGAGTTAAGACCTTTGTTAGTCCGGAATCTGGGTTTAACGTGGTTAGTGGAGCTCCCTTTGGTGTTATAGTTATGGCGGTCATTTACGTTAAGGAAGTAGTTTGACATGTACTTCGGTATCAGGGAGGTGTAGCGGATTTTATAGACTAGGCCAGTGGTTCTTAACCTGGGTTCGATCGAACCCTAGGGGTTCGGTGAGTCGGCCTCAGGGGTTCGGCGGAGGTCAAAACACACCCGACTCATCGTGTAAATACAAACTTCTCCCTATCGGCGTATTACGGATACGGCAACAGCTGACTGGTTTGCAGGTGTGTAATTTGTTGTGAGTTTACTGTGTTGGTTTTGTTGTTTGAACAAGGTGATGTTCATGCACGGTTCATTTTATGCACCAGTAAAAAAACATGGTAACACTTTAGTATGGGGAACATATTCACTATTAATTAGTTGCTTATTAACATGCAAATTAGTAACATATTGGCTCTTAACTAGTCATTATTAAGTACTTATTAATGCCTTATTCGGCATGGCCTTATTATAACCCTAACCCTCTAACACTGACCCTAACCCTAACCAAATAACTCTAAATTAAGTCTTTATTACTTAGAATATGTTCCCCTAGTGTCCAAATAACTCTAAATTAAGTCTTTGTTACTTAGAATATGTTCCCCATACTAAAGTGTTACCAAAAACATATAACTTTGTATTGAATTTGAAAAAAAACCAACATTTTATTTTTCACTAAAGAAGGGTTCGGTGAATGCGCATATGAAACTGGTGGGGTTCGGTACCTCAAACAAGGTTAAGAACCACTGGACTAGGCTCAGTGCAGGTTGTTTTACTCTGTTCTCCCCCCCGAGCCAGCCCAACGCACAGGGCCAGTACCTTGTACGGCCCTGATGAGACGGAGGAGGACCCAGGCCCGGACACTCCCCACAGTGCCTGGAACCTCCAAGCACCACCGGCGCAACCCCGGGGCAGACCGTCGGAGGGGGGACGCGTGGCGTGGAGCGCTACCTGGACACAAGTCGAGGGACTGATCACCCTCGGCTGGGTCGCCCGCGAGAGGGTGTTTGATTAAGACCCGAAACACCCTATGACCCCGGGAGAATCACTGATGATGTGTCCAGGTTGCACCGTAAGGTGTATTTATGAAACCGATCCAGTATGGCATCGCCATTGACTTCCAGGAAGAGTCTGGATGACAACCCCGAAAGAGTGGTGACAACTGGAGAGACAGTTGACAGCTCGGAAAGACGGCAACCGGGGCAGGGAGGGGTAGCATCCCAAGCTGCAGCTCCCGCAAGGGAGCGCCCATATAACGCTGCGAAAAACCCTGAAGACACATAAGATCAAGATAGCTGCCTGAGGAAACCCGTGGTGCAACGCACAGGGCCAGTACCTTGTACGGCCCTGATGAGACGGAGGAGGACCCAGGCCCGGACACTCCCCACAGTGCCTGGAACCTCCAAGCATCACCGGCGCAACCCCGGGGCAGACCGTCGGAGGGGGGACGCGTGGCGTGGAACGCTACCTGGACACAAGTCGAGGGACTGATCACCCTCGGCTGGGTCGCCCGCGAGAGGGTGTTTGATTAAGACCCGAAACACCCTATGACCCCGGGAGAATCACTGATGATGTGTCCAGGTTGCACCGTAAGGTGTATTTATGAAACCTTATTTTTCACTAAAGAAGGGTTCGGTGAATGCGCATATGAAACTGGTGGGGTTCGGTACCTCAAACAAGGTTAAGAACCACTGGACTAGGCTCAGTGCAGGTTGTTTTACTCTGTTCTCCCCCCCGAGCCAGCCCACTTGATTGATTGATTCTTCTCAACAAAGCAACAATCATCACAATTTGTAAGATTTTTTTTTTTTTATCACAAATGAAACAGTCCACTTTCTGTTTGTAAAAATACATAATACTTAAAAAATATGCTAATTTATTACAATGCACCGTTTAAAACCCTCATTCTTGTGTCATCTATGCACAAAGACACATTTTGCATACCCAACGAGTATTTCTGAATTTATTATTTTTTTAAATACATTTTCCTGTACAGTTAGAGACGACCCCCCCCCCCCCTTCAATTTCAGCAGGGGTTTTGCACACGCCGCGTGACGTCATCAGCCACTTGAGGACGCGGCCAGGATCACAGCACTGAGGTGTCAAGAAGGTTACAAACTCATTACAATTACAGCTTCTTTGCTACAACTACCGACTTATTCGTCGGTGGCGGCGAGCGGGGGGAGGGGGGGAAAACCCTTAGCTTGTAGGCGAGGAGTAGCACCGCCGGCCGGTGAGGGAGGGACGGATTGTACCGGTCCAAACTCCCCGGGAGAAAAGTAGCTTGATGAGTGTCCAAAGTAGTGGAAGTTTGGAGGGGCCGCCATCTTTGCTCCCAGCTCTCCACGTCCTCAACACGGACGGTGTTTCCAGCGACATACCGCGGCTGTGCTGAAGGCCCACAAGGTAACGTGGAAACGCTTAGTGATGATTTTGTTTTTAATGGTGTTCTCCAGCCTGTGGTTAGGAGGAAATGGTGGCGAGGCGACCGAGCGACGACTCCTTTTTTGTGTGTGGTGAAACCTGCTCGCTGGTTAGCTTCAACAGCCAAGCGTCGGCTCCAAAGTCTAAGGCTTGTCGGCTACCAGCTAGCAGCACAGGCACCTTTTCTCGGCTCTGGGTGTGCTTATCACCTTAAAACATTGCAGGCAAAATGTCGCCAAACATGAAACGTTTGTCGCTATTTGTCATGTGTGCGTCCCATTACAAATAGCATGCTCTTGGCATACATTAGGCAAGACGAGGCTGCATAATGCAAATATGAGGACAAAGCAATGCCTGGTGATGGTTAACAATGTTGTTAACAATGCATCACCAATGCCTGGTGATGCATTGTTAACAATGTTGTTAACAATGCATCACCAGTTGACACCATACTTGCCAACCTTAAGACCTCAGAATTAGGGAGATATTCAAAAGGCCCGCTGGGGTGGATATATATATATATATATATATATATATATATATATATATATATATATATATATATATATATATATATATATATATATATAAAATAAATACTTGAATTTCAGTGAATTACAGCTATATATATAATATATATATATATATAGGGATGATGTTCGTTAAGAAATTATCGATGTCGATGCCTTAGCGAATCCTCTTATCGAACCGATTCCTTATCGAATCCAGATAGGTTGTCGTGTGTAGGGCTGGGCGATATGGCCTTTTTTTTAATATCCGGATATTTTAAGGCCATGTCACGATACACGATATATATATCTCTATATTTTGCCTTAGCCTTGAATGAACACTTGATGCATGTAATCACAGCAGTATGATGATTCTGTGTGTCTACATTAAAACATTCTTCTTCATACTGCATTAATATATGCTCATTTTAAACTTTCATGCAGAGAGGGAAATCACAACTAAGTCAATTGACCAAAAGTGTATTTATTAAACAGTTATTAAGCAGTGGCACAAATATTCATGTCATTTCCAAAACAGAAAGTGCAAGATTGTCAGAGACATTTTAAAACAAGCTATTAGTGCACTTTTGTGCATGATGTCACTAAGATGACATATCAAAACAACACTAAACTAAAGTGCACTTTTTGTACAGAACGCCACTACAATAGTTTAAAACAAATAAAGTGCACTTTTGTGCATGATGTCACACAAGATATTTCAATAACTGTCAAATAAAAATGAGCTGCATAATAGTACATCAAATAGTGTATGTCTTTCGCTATGTGGTAGGTTCCTGCGGACGTTATCGCCTTCTGTTGTTGACTATTTTTTTCATACGGTGTTGATCTGGAAATGGTGGGCATTTTGTGGGTGTGGCACCGAACGGAGATGTTGACATGCAGAGTTTCAGGCACTCTTCATTCTCTAGCAAGTGACTTTTCAAATGATGCTACAAATTAGCAGTGCTGCTACTTTGTGTAGCAACGCTTTTGCCGCATACTTGACATATATTACGGTTGTCTGTTCAACATCTTCCTGCTTGAAGCCAAATAACCGCCAGACGATGGACCGCCTGCTGTTTTTCTTGGGAATTAATTTTTCCTTCATTTGTTACCAGATTCGCACCTTTTTTCTCTCGTATTACCACTCGCACCACAGCTAACGTTACCCATGCTGCTAACTCTCTGCTCCGCGAGGGCGTATACGTATGTGACGTATGTAAGAAGGTGCGCTTGTTTTACGTCTCTGTGAGAAAGAGGGACAAGAAAGAGTGATAAAAGCCTGTAGTGTAATGCCCGCAACTAAAAGCAACTGCGTGAGCACGTATACTCCAATATCACCATATAATAATTTTCTATATCGCACAGAGACAAACCCGCGATGTATCGAGTATATTCAATATATCGCCCAGCCCTAGTTGTGTGTGTGCCTTGTGTGTGCACTGAGTTCCAAAAGCCATAGATGTTATGCGACCGGGCCGGCACGCCGTTTATATGGAGGAAAAATCGGACGTGACTGAGGACAGCGTGCGGCCGTTAAAGGGTGAAGGTTTCAGGTGAGAGAATACGCTAAAGGCACGCCCCCAATATTGTTGTCCAGATGAAAATGGGGAGAAATTTGAGATTTTCGGGAGGGGCACTGAAATTCGGGACTCTCACAGGAAAATCGGGAGGGTTGGCTGGCATGCATGGTTGACACACGTTGTGTGGGTGTGCGTCCACCATTGTGTTGCTGTGTCACAACATGACGTCCAGCATCACTGTGCAGCAGCCTTGGCGTTGAATAAGCAGCTAATGTTTTTGCATGTCATTAAATTACCATTTGCCATATAAAGTAAACAAATGCATGTTAATTAATGCTGTGTGTGATTGTGACGTTAATATAATATACAATTATCTTAAATGAGATAAAAGCTTATAAGTGAGACCATTTGAAACTTAAAGTGGGCATACTTGGCCTGTGCATTATGCTTCCTATGCACCCTTCATCACGTCTTATAAGAAGATTGGGGTGCAGACATGGAGAAAAACAAACAATGACGTTTGCTCGTTGCAAACATACAAGTTGTCTGCATGCATTTACGTGTCTTCTGTCTTTTTTAAAACGTTTATTGTCCAATTGATTTGATCCCTGTTGGAAGTGGACCATTAGTTAATGCCTTTTAAGACTTCCCTCAAGTGTCTCTGCCATAAACAGGTGGTGAATGTGCTGAGCAGCATGGAGTTAAAATGACATTCACAGCCAGGGTTGCAACTTGCAAGGGTTCAACCTCTTCTTCTTCTTGCAGGGGCTTGAATGTAAACAATTCTTGTGCATAGAGAGGCCTTCGGGGGCGAGCCTTTATGGAACATAATACCGACTTCTGTTCATTTATCAGAAACACGCTGGGTCTAAATGGAGTAGGTGATAACCCTATCTATTGGAGGCTGCTGAAACGCAGCATACTGTGTCAAAATTGCAGATTTCCAACGACTGTTGTCACTATTTTCTAACCTGTTCAGTTATTTGCCTGCACCAGAAAAACTCTAGCAGTTTTATTGACTTTAGGAACGTAATCAGTGGTCATATCAGTTGTGAATCATTGCAACAGCCAGTTGAAGTCACGAGTCAGCAAGTTATTTGGAAATCTTTTAGGTAGAACTCTATTTGTACCCCCTTTTCCTTTGTAACAAATCAAATGTAGTCATTCCTGTCACCCTCAACACAGACACATCTCACAATTCCCTGGGAGAATTATTGTTTCAATAACTGTGGAAAACATTGTTGGTTTTGTGACTTTATCAGTCTGAACTGCCATTGCTTTTGCTCGACACTTGTTCCCCCCCCCCCTCAAACATTTTAACCAATAACATCTATATTTACACTTGTATGACACCGTAGACTACAATGAGTCTCTTGGTATATGCTGGCTCCAAATTCTGTTCGCAATATAATTTCCCCTGAGCGGAAAAAAACAAACTACATGTGTTGATAACAGTATAGTTATACTGTAGTAATATATGCCGTTAACTGGCTGATTACAATAAGTCCAGAATTTAACATGTGTATCTAAATACTGAAATGATTACCAATAAGAACTCAGTCAGTACCAGATCATCTCTAATACTTACAATTAGGGTTGCGTGATGTAGATGATATACGATATAAATTTGTCTGACAATAGTTTTTAATACTAACCATAAATTGTGATAATGCATGTTGCCGACACATTTTAGCTATGACTACATTTTTGACAGCAACAAGCGAACAAACGCGTCCTCAACGCAATGTAAAACCTTGTTACGATAAAGTAACCAGCTATCAACAGTAAATTAGCAGGTAAATTAGTAATAGTTTTGAGAAAATAATAGGGCTACACAATTTTTTATTATTATTATTATTATTTTTTCTTTCAATTTGCAATCTTTTGATTTTATAGGTGTAAATGCATACAACTGTAAAAATAACAAGTGAAGGAAGACATGTTACTTTTATACTGTCAACATTGTCTTGTCTCAAGGTGCCACAAATTGGAACAATTTGCAATGATTTACTTCCAAAAAAATGTGGCTTTATGCAGACAGACTCAGAGCTTTTGTCTACATCATGCTCTTAAACTGAAGGAATGATCAATAAAAACTTTACAGTGTTTATAATATAATGTAATCATAATATACAATAATATTGCAAGTAACTAAGGATACACACTTATTTCTCATTACTGTAGAATTGTTTACCATTGTACTGTAATTAGAAGGTACCAGTAAACATATTTGTCATCCTAAATAAATGGACAAACAAAATTTAATGGACTGTATATTAAATAAAAATTTAACATTTTAAAGTGATTTTTTCCTTAGTTGGAAAAACTAGGTCGGACGTTGTCTTTTTGTGTGTTGTCACGCGTGATCTTGCCATTCTCGCTTCTTCGTCCATGTTGATGTTGATATTGCTCACCCAAAGATGAAATATTAAAGCAGCAATTTTTGTTATTTTGCAAAACTGTCTCACTGTTTGTGCTTCCTGTGTGTGCGGTCTCGCTTAGTCGTTTTCTGCCCACCGAGACAAAGATTGTGGATGACTGTAAAGACGGCTCACTGCTTTCAGTTCATTCTACTGTTAAATAAACACACTCAGGTGCTTAGAGCGATGCACGGAGTGAGACGTCTTTATCCCTGTTTGATGCGAGTGACGAACAAACGCTAGGCTCAACAATTCTGATTGACGAACATGTCTGTTACTCAAATGTCTGTGACGGCGGAGGAATAAACAAACCTCAGTCTCTTGCAGTTACGTAATCTTGTTAATTAAAACTTTGAGCCCTTTGAGACACTTGTGATTTAGGGCTATATAAATAAACATTGATTGATTAATCTTGCAGCCCTAGAAAATAATACAACTAGTGACAAAAAGTTATGTGACACAATATGTTAGCATCCAGTTTAGGAGCCCTTGCAACCCATTTTGAAATTATGTTATCATTTACATACCAAAAAATATATTGTGATATACTGTATATCATACCGCAAGAGACTGCAATATATATTGCGATATAGTTTTTAGGCCATATCGCTCATCCCTACTTACAATGTCTATAATAATATGTCCTAATAGTGTAGACTTGCACTGAAGCCGTCAGATTCACCAAATAGTTCTGTCTTTCCGTTAGGGCTGGGCAATATGGCCTTTTATTAATATCTCAATATTTTTAGGCCGTGTCACGATACACGATATATATCTGGATATTTTGCCTTAGCCTTGAATGAACACTTGATGCATATAATCACAGCAGTATGATTATTCTATGTGTCTACAGTAGGGCTGGGCGATATGGCCTTTTTTTAATATCTGGATATTTTTAGGCCATATCGCGATACACGATATATATCTTGATATTTTGCCTTAGCCTTGAATGAACACTTGATGCATATAATCACAGCAGTATGATGATTCTATGTGTCTACATTAAAACATTCTTCTTCATACTGCATTAATATATGCTCATTTTAAACTAAGTCAATTTACCAAAACTGTATTTATTAAACAGTTATTATGCAGTGGCACAAACATTCATGTCATTTCAAAACAGAAAGTGCAAGATTGTCAGAGACATTTTAAAACAAGCTATTAGTGCACTTTTGTGCATGATGTCACTAAGATGACATATCAAAACTACACTAAATTAAAGTGCACTTTTTGTACAGAACAACACTACAATAGTTTAAAACAAATAAAGTGCACTTTTGTGCATGATGTCACACAAGATATTTCAATAAGTGTCAAAATAAAAATGAGCTGCATAATAGTAAATCAAATAGTGTATGTCCTTCGCTATGTGGTAGGTTCCTGCGGACGTTATCTCCTTCTGTTGTTGACTATTTGTTTCATACGGTGTTGATCTGGAAATTGTTGCTTAGGCATTTTGGGTGTGGCATCGAACGGAGATGTTGACATACAGAGTTTCAAGCACTCCTCATTCTCTAACGGGTGACTTTTCAAATGATGCTACAAATTAGCAGTGCTGCTACTTTTTTTAGCAAAGCTTTTGCCGCATACTTGACATATATTACGGTTGTCTGTTCAACATCTTCCCGCTTGAAGCCAAACCACCGCCAGACGATGGACTCCCTGCTGTTTTTCTTGGGAATTAATTCTTCCTTCATTTGTTACCAGATTTGCACCTTCTCTCTATATCCTACCCCCCCCCGCCCCCTCCACACCCCTGATTGTAAATAATTCAATGTGATTATCTTGTGTGATGACTGTATTATGATGATAGTATATATGATAGTATATATCTGTATCATGAATCAATTTAAGTGGACCCCGACTTAAACAAGTTGAAAAACTTATTCGGGTGTTACCATTTAGTGGTCAATTGTACGGAATATGTACTTCACTGTGCAACCTACTAATAAAAGTCTCAATCAATCAATCAAACTCTCTCGTATTACCACTCGCACCACTCCGCTACTAGCATCACAGCTAACGTTACCCATGCCGCTACCTCTCTGCTCCGCGAGGGCGTATGACGTTGCACGCGCGACAGTATGTGATGTATGTAAGAAGGTGCGCTTGTTTTATGTCTCTGTGAGGAGAGACAAGAAAGAGTGAGAAAAGCCTGTAGTGTAATGCCCGCAGCTAAAAGTAACTGCCTGAGAACGTATACTCCAATATCACGATATAGTCATTTTCTATATCGCACAGAGACAAACTGACAAACAAATATATCGAGTATATTCGATATATCGCCCAGCCCTACTCTCCGTATTTTCATACATGTACGTGAAGTCCTTGTTTCCTTGCGCTATCTATAATTTTATCGTTAGCCAAAGGCTGTGTGCCTCCAAAACGCTAAAGGACAATTGCGCTAATTTGAGCTTGTAGCTGATTGGTTAGAGGAGAATGCTACATGCTAATGGCTGTTCGTAGTAAAATCCGTCTGGTCAAGATTGAGATTTTTAGGTAAAAGCGTCAAAAGACAGAGGGGTGGGGGTTGCTGACGTTATCGTGTCATTTGTCATGAAATAATGATCACAAAACCAAATGCCACTGCACCAATGTGGGAATATTTCAGTTCAAACCTTTGGAACAAGATAAGCCTATCAATACAGAGAAGCTAGTTTGCCGAATGTGCGCGACTACAACAAACCTGCACGCCCACTTGAAACACAGCCACTCTAAAGTCCACACTGACTTCGCTTTTTTTTTGGATTGAGTTTAATTTATTTCAAACATGAACACACTTTCAATATGATACATAACATATAATTTCATATAATTTCTCTTTACAACAAGCCAGGCCAATGTAAACAAAACAGTGCAAAATGGTGTGCCCCTAGAGCAGAGGTTCTTAACCTTGTTGGAGGTACCAAACCCCACCAGTTTCATATGCGCATTCACCGAACCCTTCCATCCATCCATCCATTTTCTACCGCTTGTCCCTTTTGGGGTCGCGGGGGGTGCTGGAGCCTATCTCAGCTGCATTCGGGCGGAAGGCGGGGTACACCCTGGACAATTCGCCACCTTCACCGAACCCTTCTTTAGTGAAAAAGATGTTGTTGTTTTTTTCAAATTCAAGACAAACTTATATGTTTTTGGTAACACTTTAGTGTGGGGAACATATTCTAAGTAACAAAGACTTAATTTAGAGTTATTTGGTTAGGGTTAGGGTCAGGGTTAGAGGGTTAGGGTTGTAATAAGGCCATGCCGAATAAGGCACTATTAAGTACTTAATAATGACTAGTTAAGAGCCAATATGTTACTAATTTGCATGTTAATAAGCAACTAATTAATGGTGAATATGTTCCCCATACTAAAGTGTTACCATGTTTTTTTTTACTGGTGCATAAAATGAACCGTGCATGAACATCACCTTGTTCAAACAACAAAACCAACACAGTGCATAAACTCACAACAAACTACACACCTGCAAATCAGTCAGCTGTTGCCGTATCCGTAATACGCCGATAGGGAGAAGCTTGTATTTACACGATGAGTCGGGTGTGTTTTGACCTCCGCCGAACCCCTAGGGTTCGATCGAACCCAGATTAAGAACCACTGCCCTAGAGAAAGTGTGGTTAAATACATTGCCAAAGGCATGCTGATATTTATTGCCGTTATAAAACTAGTATGTTTTTAAAGTGCTGTCATGTCATGCAGATTCCTCACTTGGAATCTGTCAAACTTCATTTTGTTTTGCATATAATAATAATGGGTTATACTTGTATAGCACTTTTCTACCTTCAAGGTACTCGAAGTGTTCTGACATTATTACGACCTGTTAATACATCTGTTTAAATTGTTGCTTTGCACTTTTGTTTAAGAAGGTCCTAACTTGAGAACAGAAAATATTTGAGAAGCACTAAATTAACCTAACATGCATATTGTTGGAATGTCGGAGGTAACTGGACTACCCAAAGAAAATACACACACGAGCACGGGGACAACATGCACACTTCACATAATCGTCCAAACGGAGGTTCAAAGGTACACACGGCGTAAAGGTAGACGTTATTGTCGGCAGTAATGTCAAAATAATTATGGTAGTTTACAAGAAATGCCAGCTGTAGCGCTTCTGACAAGCGATTTTAATGCACATTTTTTTTCTCGAAATAAAGCATAGAATAATTATTTTATATTTGAGATGTTTTTCAAACTTATTTTGGCCAATAGTACATAAATAGTAGATTATATACAGTATATCCATTCATACAATATATAACTTTGTTTTCATGAAGAAAAAAATATATATTTTGAAGGCGTGGTGGCCTCTTTTGCAGGGTGGTGCACCACGGTCGTTTACATGTAGGGAAAACCCTGTACATGGTTAACAAGTTAAAGGAACCTCATTTGGTTACATTTGCACATTTCTGAAAAGAAGTAGGAAAAAGCAAAAGCTTATATTTAATCTTACACATTTTCCATGTCTTCCTCCGATAATTCTTCCACAACACAATTTTTTCATGTTTGAATTAAGTTCATATCCTGTGTAAAATGTGTTAAAGGAGGGAAGTAATACCTTATTGGTGATAGTCAATGAAAGCTATGTTACTTAAAGAGAAACAGCACTTTTTTGTAATTTTGCCCTTCATTTACAATCCATATGTGAGGCAAGAGGACATAGGTATTTCTCTTTTTCCATCCATCCATCCATCCATCTTCTTCCGCTTATCTGAGGTAGGGTTGCGGGGGCAGCAGCCTAAGCAGGGAAGCCCAGACTTCCCTTTCCCCAGCCACCTGAGGGATCCCAAGGCGTTCCCAGGCCAGCCGGGAGAGATAGTCTTCCCAACGTGTCCTGGGTCTTCCCCGTGGCCTCCTACCGGTCGGACGTGCCCGAAATGGGTGGCATCCTGACCAGATGCCCGAACCACCTCATCTGGCTCCTCTCGATGTGGAGGAGCACCGGCTTTACTTTGAGCTCCTCCCGGATGACAGAACTTCTCACCCTATCTCTAAGGGAGAGCCCCGCCACCTGGCGGAGGAAGGTCATTTCGGCCGCTTGTACCCGTGATCTTGTCCTTTCGGTCATGGCCCAAAGCTCATGACCATAGGTGAGGATGGGAACGTAGATCGACCGGTAAATTGAGACCTTTGCCTTCCGGCTCAGCTCCTTCTTCACCACAACGGATCGATACAGCGTCCGCATTACTGAAGACGCCGCACCGATCCGTCTGTCGATCTGACGATCCACTCTTCCCTCGCTCGTGAACAAGACTCTGAGGTACTTGAACTCCTCCACTTGGGGCAGGGTCTCCTCCCCAACCCGGAGATGGCACTCCACCCTTTTCCGGGCGAGAACCATGGACTCGGACTTGGGTCCTGATTCCCATCCCAGTCGCTTCACACTCGGCTGCGAAACGATCCAGTGAGAGCTGAAGATCTTGGCCAGATGAAGCCATCAGGACCACATCATCTGCAAATAGCAGAGACCTAATCCTGCAGCCACCAAACCAGATACCCTCAACGCCCTGACTGCGCATAGAAATTCTGTCCATAAAAGTTATGAACAGAATCGTGACAAAGGGCAGCCTTGGCGGAGTCCAACCCTCACTGGAAACGAGTCCGACTTACTGCCGGCAACGCGGACCAAACTGTGACACTGATTATACAGGGAGCGGACCGCCACAATCAGACAGTCCGTTACCCCATACTCTCTGAGCACTCCCCGCATGACTTCCCGGTACACGGTCGAATGCCTTCTCCAAGTCCACAAAGCACATGTAGACTGGTTGGGCAAACTCCCATGCGTCCTTTCTTTCTGCTGCTCGATCGCCGTTTTCTGCTGCATATTTCACTACGTCCAACTTGTAATCTGCAGTATATGATTTCCTTTTCGGTGCCATTTTTTTTCAGCCCTTCTCAGTTTTTATAAGTTACCGCCAATGTTCAAATGATCCATTTTAATAGCTACGGCAGTAGCATGAGGGAACTCTCCTGAAGGAATCAAAGTACTATCTATCTATCTATCTATAGCATATAGCAGTTAGCATCCCATGACCCACAATGCACTTCTGCCATGACCCTCCCCCGCCGAATTCTTATTGGTTGACGTGTGTATGACGATTGCTGACATTTGCTTCGTCTCTTCCGTGAATTAGATAAATAATATTATTTGATATTTTACGGTAATGTGTTAATAATTCCACACTTAAGTCGCTCCGGAGTATATGTCGCACCCACGGCCAAACTATGAAAAAAAACTGCGACTTATAATCCGAAAAATACGGTAGTTTGAATGGATGTGTATATTGCCTATTATTTGCGCACTATTGATAAGTGATGTACCGAAAACTCGACCACTGAAAGAAGACTGATTACCGAAAACAGTGCTGTAAGCAAGATGCACGCCATTGTCTGCAGCATTGTCCGCATGTCTACGATGAGGACGTACACACATTCCGGAGCTTGTGACAGTGCAAACAAATGAGTGGGGGAAAAAAAGACCATGTCTACTAGAAGTTTAAGATCTCATCATTGCTGCTACTTCTTATGTGATTCAGTCCTGCTATGCCTCAGCAATAATCACTAAACTCAACAAAATATGCATTACTTTTGTATTCATTTAACCGCGGACGGAGTCACATAATTGGCCAATAAGACGGAATCCCTTGTTAAACAAAGAATGTTATGGAAATTGACATACATGTGAGCTAAATGCTGTCATTATAAAGAAAAGGAACATTTGTTTGGGAAAATAACATGTCCAGGACCACTCATTCATCCCTAAAACACGCTGTGAACTAAACAATGTTGAGACGGCCACTTTGAAACAGTGACTAAAATAGGCAGCTAAAGCTAGCAAGAACAATCCATACACCCACAAGTTGTCACAACACATCTCATCTGCTTGTGTTGTCGTGAACGACCTCATCCACGTAACATTAATGTACAAACAGCAGTCACAACTTGAGAGGCTCGCTCTTCTTTTTACAGCCTCAAGTCTCGTCCACTCGTCAAACTGAGAACAATAACACAGCACACTTCCCACCCTTCACAATAACAGCGCGGTGCGCCATATTCGGGCTAACTGCGCTAACAAAATAAAGGTTTCAAAAAATTACCTTACACAACAAGCATAATGTACTTAAAGCACGTATTGATACATTTACACAAGTATGCTTTGACCTAAAATACTGGTCAAAATTGTCCAAAAATGTATTACACCAATAACTCTGAATATTTTTTGCATTTACTATAATTAACAAACATTTTATTACATTTTATTTGAAACAAAAAGCCCTCACTCTGTGGTGGTAAAATAAGTGTAAATGATAAAAACAGAATTAAAAACAAATACAGAAAAATTAAATTGTATTTGTTTTTATATTGCTATTGTTATTTAAATTAATTATTTTATTTATTTGTTGCGTTTTATTCGTTACTAATCTATACTTTTTTAAAACTATTTAAAGTATATATAAACTCATGTTTTCAAATTAATGGTTAATCATGTTTATTTATCATGATTACAATGTCAAACAAGATAATCATGAATATTATTTTTGCCAGCCCTACCGGAACGTTTATTTTTGGACACATTGATCTCACAGAGCACATCACAATGTTCTCTATTTACTTCCACAACAATAAGTTGTTTTATTTTTGCAAAAATACATATCTATTTTTATATTGCTCTTTTTATCTTTGGTATGAACATTATTATGTAAACTCGGAAGTTATTGTTTCTTTTGTTTTTTGTTGTTGCTATTTTTGTATTACAACATTTTATTGTTGATCATGTTGTACTCCATTGTAATCTTTTGTTTTGTGATTGTGTGATGTTTTTTGCCTGGACCCCAGGAAGAATAGTCTTCATAAGAGCCAATGACCACTACTTTGGGAGAAATGATGATTCAGAACCTTATATTTTTAAGTGTATATTTGCGGTGGATGACCTACAAGTTTTAGAAGCTGGGTGCTAATCAAATCATGCTATAGTAAAACACTAAGCACTAGGGGTGTAACGGTACACAAACATTTTGGTTCGGTACATACCTCGGTTTAGAGGTCACGGTATTTTTCATGTTTTTGTTCGAGGCCTAGTCACCATTAAAACCTTTTCCAAGGAGCAGTTGGTGTTTGTTATGATAGAGGGTGTCTGGTGAAATATGTTGTGGTTGTCTACATTTCTAAATACACTATATTGCCAAAAGTATTTGGCCACCCATCCAAATGATGAGAATCAGGTGTCCCAATCACTTGGCCCGGTGTATAAAATCAAGCACTTACGCATGGAGACTGTTTCTACAAACATTTGCGAAAGAATGGGCTGCTCTCAGTGATTTCCAGCGTGGAACTGTCATAGGATGCCACCTGCGCAACAAATCCAGTCGTAAAATTTCCTCGCTTCTAAATATTCCAAAGTCAACTTTATTATAAGAAAAGTGAAGATTTTGGGAACAACAGCAAGTCAGCCACCAAGTGGTAGGCCACGTAAACTGACAGAGAGGGGTCAGCATAGGGCAAAGACTTTCTGCACAGTCAGTTGCTACAGAGCTCCAAACTTCATGAGACCTTCCAATTAGGCCACGTACAGTACGCAGAGAGCTTCATGGAATGCGTTTCCATGGCCGAGCAGCTGCATCTAAGCCATACATCACCAAGTCCAATGCAAAGCGTGGGATGCAGTGGTGTAAAGCACGTTGCCACTGGACTCTAGAGCAGTGGAGACTCCTTCTCTGGAGTGATGAATCACACTTTTCCATCTGGCAAACTGATGGACCAGTCTGGGTTTGGAGGTTGCCAGGAGAACGCTACATTTCGGACTGCATTGTGCCGAGTGTGAAATTTGGTGGATGAGGAATTATGGCGTGGGGTTGTTTTTTTCAGGAGTTGGGCTTGGCCCCTTAGTTCCAGTTAAAGGAACTTTGAATGCTCCAGGATACCAAAACATTTTGGACAATTCCATGGGATGGCACTTCAAGTTCATATGTGAGTGAAGGCAGGTGGCCAAATACTTTTGGCAATATAGTGTATTTTGGTTGTCTTTTGCATCATCTGACAATTCTCCCTGGTTTCTGGAGCACTGCTGGATTGCAATTGTGTCCGCTCTGAAGTATAACTTTCTTGTGTTTTATGTTACTCTTGACCAGCTATTGGTAGATAAAAAATGGTTGTGTTTTGAAAGCACCGATTGCTAGGGAAGTAGAGATGCCAGTGCCTTTGGAGCTTGCACAACCTCCTAATACGAATTCAGTACTCATCTGTGACTTGCAGTCAAAGCATTTGTTCTGGACCTCGTGCTTAGCAGTGCGACTCCTTTTACACCTTGCAGTGGAGTAAATATGACAAAAGCTGCATTGTGCAGGAATACCCTTTGCCTGGCGTGGCGAAGTTGGGATAGTGGCCGTGCCTGCAATCTGAGGATTACTGGTTCAATCCCCACCTTCTATCATCCTAGTCATGTCCGTTGTGTCCTTGAGCAAGACACTTCACCCTTGCTCCTGATGGGCCTGGTTAGCGCCGTGCATGGCAGCTCCCGCCATCAGTGTGTGAATGTGTGTGTGAATGGGTGAATTTGGAAATAGTGTCAAAGCGCTTTGAGTTCTTTAAAAAAAAAGGTAGAAAAGCGCTATACCCTTGAGACACTTGTGATTTAGGGCTATATAAATAAACATTGATTGATTGATTGATATACAAGTACAACCCATTTACCATTTATTAGAATGCTGTTGTGTGATTTCTAGTGTGTTCTCTAGTGCTTCAATCATACAGTATTCCTGATTAACCCAGATGTGCTGTCAATTGTTGCTAATCTCACCAGGCGCCATGGAGGAGCTGCACAGCCTGGACCCCCGCAGACAGGAGCTGCTGGAGGCTCGCTTCATGGGCGGGGTCAGTGGCAGCACCGGGGGCAGCACTGGTAGCACAAGCGGAGGAACCAAAGTAAGTCCTCAATTATTCCTTCCAAATAGAACGTATTGTATTTGTGATGACATCCAGCCTAAATTCCAACACTTTGAATTGTAGGGTTTGACCAATAATGAATGTTCGAACCACAGTTTTGGAAGCCTGGGATCCTCGAGCGACAAGGAATCAGAGGTTTGTGTTTTGGTCTTTTGCCCTGATTTCTGTTGATGCAGCTATGTCATAGTCGCCATATCGTGACATTTGCCAGACTCCCATAACCCTAAGTGTGTTTGAGTCTGATACAAACCACCATGTTGCGGACTGGATTTAAAAGCACTAAAACTTACGACGGCGGATGCTGGACAAACGTTTTAATTTAAACATGTTAATGGAGCTTCTCTCCTCAAGCCATTGTCTTATACTTATCCGGCTTTTTTTATTTTTAGGGTTCGGATGTGAAAAGAGGAGGTTCTCCTGCTTATTCTGTAAGTTTTGAATCCAAAGAGAGTACACCACTTTGTATGAGCCTTTAGGGATGTTTGCCGTCTTATTTTTTGTGTTGTGCTCATGCTTGATGAAATAATCCTTTAAAGTGGTGTTCTGAATATCAATTTGTCATATCAGCTAATAAAACCGTAGTTTCCTCATGTAGAAATGTATGATCCACTTTTTGGTTTAAATGTTCTTTTTCTAGACGAGATTTACCTCAACTGAGATTGCGAAAAACGTGCCAACAATTGCAGTAAATTCACCCTGGAGCCCGGCCCAGGTCTAACTATTTAGGTCACATGACTTGAAGACATGCATCCTGTCCAAATAGTTGAAAACGGCAAAGTCATTTCTCAAAAGTATGATTCATTGTGTAGCTGTTTTATAAGTAAGTGACAGGTTTATGCTTGTGATAATAATCCAGGCACAGTGGAATTTTGGGTCATGATTATTTGTAAAACAAATAAAAATAGCATATTGAATGGCATTTTTTTTTTCAGACTCCAGAGAAGAAACAGTCTGAAACACCCAGAGGCAGAAAAAGAAAACCTGACATTCAGTCAGAGAGTAGCCAAGGTGAGTTTGGTTTGGTTTTGTTATTATTGCTTATTGCATTGTTCCTAATGAAAAAATCCCAACATTCTTTCCCACTTTTTCCCTTCTCCACAGGAAAGACAACTGTGCGAGGACCCAAAATAAGTGATTATTTTGACGTAAGTTTGTCAGTTTGTTATTGAAAGGAAACTCATCGAGAACTGTTCAACATGTAATTGTTGACACTTGAGAAGAAAACTAGTGAAACAAAAAGAAGCCCTGGTAGATCTGCAACGCCCATGTATTAGCAATGATGTAATTTTTTCTGTCTTTGTCCTTTTTTATTCTAGTTCCAAGGAGGAAATGGCTCTAGTCCGGTGAGAGGCCTCCCACCAGTGATTCGTTCCCCTCAGAATTCACATTCACACTCCGCTCAGGGCACTGCTGTAAGTTTTGCCCAAAACTGCGGCCCTCCATCTGTAATTTGGCTGTCTCAACACCAGCACTATCTTCAGTTGCAGGGTAGACAAAATAGCTCATCTCCCACCAGTCTGTCCTTTGGTGACCACATGGCACATCCAAAACAACTCGCAGTCAAATGTGTTCAGGTGAGGAACTATTTCTGGCCATCATGTCACATTGTAGTGCTTTATAATCCACCCAAGTTAAGCTTTTTCCACCTATTTTGTTTGTTTTCCCCTGCAGACTGACCTTACAGTGTTGAAGTTGGCTGCCCTTGAAAGCACCAAGAATCTAGACCTTGAGAAGAAAGAGGGGAGAATAGATGATTTGCTACGGGTAAGCAGCCAGCTTTGTACAGAGCATTTTGTTTTAAAATTGTGATTATAAGCAAAAAAGATAACCTTTGTTTTAATTGTTTTTAAAGGCCAACTGTGATCTCAGGAGACAGATAGACGAACAACAAAAATTACTTGAAAAATACAAGGAACGCTTGAATAAATGCATCACTATGAGCAAGAAACTGCTCATAGAGAAGGTACATTTTCAAGTTTAATTTCTTATACACCAGTTTGCTAACCTTAGTGTGTTCTTCTTTGGCAGAGCACGCAGGAGAAGCAGGCCTGTCGGGAGAAAAGCATGCAGGATCGTCTTCGTCTTGGCCATTTCACTACAGTGAGACACGGAGCATCGTTCACTGAACAGTGGACAGACGGCTACGCCTTTCAGAACCTTGTCAAGTGAGACACCGTCACATTGTTGACATTGCCTCCCTGAGCATATCAAATATAATATATATATATATATATATATTTCTGTCAACTTAATGTCTATCCATGTAAGTTGCGCTATTTAATTGAATCACCTAACATGAAACTCTCAGCGCTCCTTTCAATGATTGCTGTAAACGAAGTTTGTTTGTTGCGGTAGAGAAACAAACAAAACAGAACAGGTAAAACCCTGGGAAAAACTGAATTCCCCGGCAAAAAATTTTTAGTTTTGAAAGCCAAGCAGAAGAGATATAATGTGCAAAGCGACTGACATAGCAGGATGAAGAGAAAGTGGGGTGGTGGGGGAAAAAAGGCAACTTTTCACATGCAGGGCAAAATGGCTTGAGCAGCCTTTAATTATCTACTCGACTAATTACAGTATTTATTTTTTTAAACCTGGTATCATATGTGTATATATTGTATCTGTTGATGTAGTTCTGTTGTAGTTGTAAAAAAAAAAAGAAGACTGAAGCTGACTAAAAAGGCTGATACCACTATGTCAAAATACCAAATATCCGTGCCGATAATCTGTCGATCTATAGATAGTTTAACTGCTGTTTTTACTACTAAGAAATCACTGTGCATAATAGATGCCCATCATTAAGCAAATTTTGTTTAATAAGAATATAAATATTTGTGTGAAAGAAATTAATTATTTGCATATACACCGTACAGGCCAAACGTTTGGACACACCTCATTCACAACACAACTGATGGTCCCAACCCAATTCATAAAGCAAGAAATTCCACTAATCAACCCTAATAAGGCACACCTGTGAAGTGAAAACCATTTGAGGTGACTACCTCTTGAAGCTCATGGAGAGAATGCTAAGAGTGTGCAAAGCAGTAATCAGAGCAAAGGGTGGCTATGAAGAAACGAGAATACAAAACATCTTTTCAGTTATTTCACCTTTTTTGTTAAGTACATAACCCAACATGTGTTCATTCATAGTTTTGATGTGACAATCTACAATGTAAATACCGTATTTTTCGGACTATAAGTCGCTCCGGAGTATAAGTCGCACCGGCCGAAAATGCACAATAAAGAAGGAAAAAAACATATATGTCGCACTGGAGTATAAGTCGCATTTTTGGGGGAAATTTATTTGATAAAATCCAACACCAAGAATAGACATTTGAAAGGCAATTTAAAATAAATAAAGAATAGTGAACAACAGGCTGAATAAGTGTACGCCATATGACGCACAAATAACCAACTGAGAACGTGCCTGGTATGTTAACGCAACACATCATGGCGAGAGACATTCAAATAACTATAACATAGTGAAGTGAATTACATTTATATAGCGCTTTTTCTCAAGTGACTCAAAGCGCTTTACATTGTGAAACCCAATATCTAAGTTACATTTAAACCAGTGTAGGTGGCACTGGGAGCAGGTGGGTAAAGTGTCTTGCCCAAGGACACAACGGCAGTGACTAGGATGGCGAAAGCGGGGATCGAACCTGCAACCCTCAAGTTGCTGGCACGGCCGCTCTACCAACCGAGCTATACCGCCCCTATAGAACATGCTATACGTTTACCAAACAATCTGTCACTCCCGACTGCTAAATCCCATGAAATCTTTCTCCACGGTGTCGCCTCTGGTATGGGCCCCGCTAGCGTCCTTTCTTTTTGCTGCTCGATTGCCGTTCTCTGCTGCATATTTCACTACGTCCAGCTTGTAATCTGCAGTATATGATTTCTTTTTCGGTGCCATTTTAGTTCAGCCCTTCTCAGTTTTTATAAGTTACCGCCAATGTTGATGTGATCCATTTTAATAGCTCCGGCAGTAGCGTATAGCATTAGCAGTTAGCATACCATGACCCACAATGCACTTCTGCTATGACCCTCCCCCACCGAATTCTTATTGGTTGACGTGTGAGTGACGATTGGTGACGTGTGTGTGACGATTGCTGCCATTTGCTTTGTCTCTTACGCGAATGAAATAAATAATATTATTTGATATTTTACGGTAATGTGTTAATAATTTCACACATAAGTCGCTCCGGAGTATACGTCGCACCCATGGTCAAACTATGAAAAAAAACTGCGATTTATAGCCCGAAAAATACGGTTGTCATGTAAAGAAAGAAAACACATACATTGAATGCGAAGGTGTGTCCAAACTTTTGGCCTGTACTGAATATTGGCAGCAGGTCTATGCTTTCTCTTAGAATTTAGTGAGATGGTTTGCTAGTAGCCTAAATAGAGGTGGTTTTAAGGAAACTTTGAAGATGTCTAATCCTTTATAATTAATATTTTAGTTGACTTAAATTTCTGCAATTTTAGTTGACTAAAACCAAATAAGCTTAGATGACTAAAGTATGACTAAAACAAAAATACATTTTGTCAAAAATCTATCACCGAAGCTAAATTAAAAATGTTTGTCAAAATGAACAGTGATCCAGTGTAGTGCCATCAAACATGTATATTTTTCTCTCTACAGACAGCAGGAGTGGATCAATCAACAAAGGGAGGACATTGAAAGGCAGCGAAAACTTTTAGCCAAGAGGAAACCTCCGTCCTCCAACAGCTCGCAGGCACCGTCAACAAACTCTGAGCCAAAGCAACGTAAAACCAAGGTGGTGAATGGAGCAGAAAGTGATCCTTTCCTAAAACCCAGCCTACCTCAGCTGTAAGTTTTGGACATACCTTATTGTCTTGGTCCGTTGGCGCTGGCTCAAATTTTGTGTTTTACCAACTTTATTACCTCAGAAATATTTCCTAAAAACGGTGGCATGCCTGAGCAAATTTCCGAACTTCTGAAAAAGGGTCAACATTACCACATAATTACTTTCTGTATACTATTTTTGATTACAAAAAAAAATACAAATGCTGAAGCATAGTCTTATCACAAAATTTGAGTGACTGCCAGAATGTGTGGCCTCCCACACCTCCCAGCAAGGGCATTGATAAGCACAGCATGTAAACATTAAAGTTGTGAAGCATGTTTAACATCCTGCAACAGACTTGTACCAAAACTGGGTAAATGTTTTTAGCTCAATGAATTTCCCTATTCATTTTTCTCCTGGAAAGGCTGACGCTAGCTGAGTACCACGAACAGGAGGAGATCTTCAAACTGCGACTAGGACATCTCAAAAAGGTCTGTGGAATAGTTACCATGCCTAGTAGTGAAATATCTTCAGACTCTTAGTAATTAAATAATCAGATGTAGCAAATCACTTAATTTCATATCAGAATAGTTGATTTTAGAATATTGTTGAGGTGAACAAGCACACAAGGTACAGTATATACTAGATCTGCCATGAATATTCATCACAGTGCTTGTCAGCTGTGGACAAGCCTGGTTTGGTGGACTCTTCTCTTTGTAGTCACTACTCTGAAGTTCTATGTGTGTTTGTGTGCTTGAATCTTTTTAAAGGAGGAAGCCGAGATCCAGGCGGAGCTGGAGCGTCTAGAGAGGGTGCGCAACCTTCACATTCGAGAACTGAAGAGAATAAATAATGAAGACAGCTCACAGTGAGTGTGAATCGATGTCTTTGCATTGAAGCCAGCGAGCTTGGCATTCACACAAGGCCAGTATTCAACATTGGCTGTTTTACTCTGCAATATTTATGGACAAATGTGACTGGCCCCATGAAATCAAATGAATCAGCACAACGTAAAAATTGCTTGTGTACTAAAGAACAAATCTCTAATAGACTCCAACTTGATCTATGCTGCATGTTAAATGTCATCCCTCAGTACAGTTAGGATTCTGTTTTATTTATTTAGCAGCAGAATTCCACAGTGGGTTGGTGGTACAGCAGTCTCAAAATGTGTTTTGATGCTGAATAAAATACAGTATAAAAAGTATGTACACTCACTCAAGCTAATAAAGCAAATGTTTCGAAAATGATTCCTCTTAAAAGGGAACTGCACTTTTTTTTCCCCCCTCTTCATTCACAATCCCTATGTAAGACAACACACGTTTTTTTAATGCATTCTAATTCCTTAAATACGGCAAGTACGAGGTGGCTAACAATGCAGCTAATGGGAGTACTCTGCGGCCATAAAGCCCTCTCAAAAGCCGCCAACATTACTCCTGTTTGCATCTGTGACCTAAATATTAATCAAGTATTATGGATATTGTTATTATAAGCACTAACATTAAGGAACTATTTTTATTGGCGCTGTGATTACAGAGAGCTAACTACCTGGCGATACATATGTGTTTTAAGTCGTAATGGCGTGGCGAAGTTGGTAGAGTGGCTGTGCCAGCAATCGGAGTGTTGCTGGTTACTGGGGTTCAATTCCCACCTTCTACCTTCCTAGTCACGTCCGTTGTGTCCTTGGGCAAGACACTTCACCCTTTGCCTCTGATGGCTGCTGGTTAGCGCCTTGCATGGCAGCTCCCGCCATCAGTGTGTGAATGTGTGTGAATGGGTAAATATGGAAATACTGTCAAAGCGCTTTGAGTACCTTGAAGGTAGAAAAGCGCTATACAAGTATAACCCATTTATTTATTTATTTATTATCATTTACCTCTTATGCTGTGATTGACTTACTGAGCTGTTGCTGCATCGCCTCTGATTTGGTGAAAGGCAATTCTAGATTCTAGATTTTTATTGTTGCCATAAACCGTGAAGTTGGTCAACTTAGACATTCAACTTATACACAGATAGGGCGGGAAAGACACAAAAAAATGCTTGTTTGTGGCAACCTTTTTTTATTTTTATTTCTATTTTTATTTTTTTATTTTTAAACCTGCGTGACAATTATGATTAATTCTTTATCTTAACGGGAAGATATGAACATCCCATCAGTCGGCATCCCAGTGAGAGCAGACATCGTACAGTAAGTTGTTTTATTATGTTTGTATTTCTTATGTATCACTTAGCAATACTGCTGCATGATGCTTAGTGTTTCACTAAAGCTGGAGATCTTTAGCACACAGCTTCTAAAACATGTAGCCCATCCTCCTTATTGTCAGGCTGAATAATATAAGGTTCTGGATCATCATTTGTCCCAAAGTAGTTGTTGGCGCTCATGAATTATAATGATAAATGATAAATGGGTTGTACTTGTATAGCGCTTTTCTACCTTCAAGGTACTCAAAGCGCTTTTGACAGTATTTCCACATTCATCCATTCACACACACATTCACACACTGATGGCGGGAGCTGCCATGCAAGGCGCTAACCAGCAGCCATCAGGAGCAAGGGTGAAGTGTCTTGCCCAAGGACACAACGGACGTGACTAGGATGGTAGAAGGTGGGGATTGAACCCCATTAACCAGCAACCCTCCGATTGCTGGCACGGCCACTCTACCAACTTCGCCACGCCGCCCCTGCTGAATTCTGCTATAATTTGTAGTAACAGTTGTTTTTGAAGTAAATAGCGAACGTTGTGAAAAGTCTGCGAAATTAATACGCCACCGTATGCTGAAAATGACCAAAATATGCAAATAATACATGTTATTATGAATGTGCCTGTTACTACATTACATATATAATTACAGCATGTATATAAAACATAATGGAGGTTTTTGGTTGTTTGTTTACAGCGCTTTACAGGCGGAATTAGACGTGGGGAAAATAATCGATTTTTATGTGCTTTGCGATTCGGACATGGACGATTATAAAATTAATTAATAAACGTCAATAATCCATAATCGATTTATCAATTGTAAATAAAGTAATGCAGACAGTTCTAAAATGTACCTGATTACAGCGAGCCACCTCACCCGTGAGATCCGACCAGCTTCTTTATTTTAGGGCACTTATTTTCCAGTTTTGCATACATTTCCATTAATTAAATAAATGTCGGAATTAATTAAACTGTTTATTATTACAAATGCACTGTTTTTTAAAGTTGCAAGTGATAAACGCCTATTTAGTGAAATGAAAAGAAATGTAAAACTGCATCAATATATATAAATTTAAAATGCATCAATAATCAATTTTTAATCGAATCGTAGCTCCTCAATCGTAATCGAATCGTGAGGTGCCCAATGATTCCCAGCTCTAGGCGGAATAGAGCGACTCCCATTGACTCCATTGTTAGCTGTTTTATTGCCAGCGTTTTTTACGAGTTAGAGTGCATAAGAAAAGAAAAACATGCATGCTTGTCTAACATAAGGATTATGAATGATAGGCAAAAACATTTTTTTTAAAGTGCAGTTCTCCTATGATTTGCATTCAAAGCTATCAGACTGTGGCATCAATATTTGCATAAACTATTACTATTTACTAACCATGCTTAACTTCTTTTTACTTTTACAAAGATGCGTGCGGCACATCTGCCATTCTACTTATGCCACATTGTTTTCATCATATGTCAAGATAAGGCTTTTGTTTTAACAATGGTTAGCTTATTTTTACACTCGTACTCAAACTGTTTTCATTTTTCCCTTAGAGAAATTATTATATCAAAATCAGACATCTTGGAAAGGGAATCTTGAAGGGGAACTGCACTTTTTGGGGGGGAATTGTGCCTATTGTTCACAATTCTAATGAGAGACAAGAGGACAAAAGGTTGTGTTTTTTGCCTTCTAATTTGTAAAAATCAGCTTGTTCTTGATGACAGGCAGTGTAGCTAAAAATACATTTAAAACCGCCAACAATACTTGATTTACATGTGACATTGTTATTGTAAGAGCAAATCTGAGGAAATCTTTTTGTCGCTTAGTAAGACATTGTCTTGGGCCGGCATGCTAAGGCATTAGCTGTAAACTCGCTACGGAAAGAGATAAGCTAGCTTTTGCGTCCGCAGATAAATTGCTTTTGAGTTTTTAATACACAATGTGATAGGATACCAATCTGTATTGACTGTAAAACATGTAAAATCATATTACATTATCTGTAAAGTATTAGCCCGCATTTCATGTTTTGTTTTTACACAGCCAGCTCAACAGCGTATGTATTGTAGTTGTAATAAAAGCATGATGTGTTTCATGTATCATTATCAATATTATAGTAACTCACTCGACGGACAGTTGTCTGTTTGGTCCAGCTGGCCAGGGATGTTTTTTTTAAGTTGACTATGGGTAAACACGCCATATATGTCCGCATAGCTTGGCTCCAAGTTCCACATTTATACCCGCAGGTCATGGCGACCTCACTTTCTCGGCTTTTGTCTGCTTCAACGTTTCACCCTGAGTTTTTGCTCGCTTCTATAAGCAGCAGTTCATACTCCATATATTCAGCTTAAAAAAATAAGGTGGTGAATCCTCATTTGTCCAAAAATAGTCCTCTTCGTTGTCTGTTAACCAGTCTCCCATGATTACAACACACTTGCGTTTGTTACCGGAAGTAGGAGCAGGCATTTGTTGCCGGAAGTCGGAGGTGCGCTGCTATGGAAACTGAAATAAATGCGCCGAGGAAAGAAGTTCCGAAAATGCATAAAATGATCCACATTTTATAAATATTGAGCATTATATATAGACTTGCAGTGTGTATATAAAACGTTAGTGTTTTGAAGGTTACAAGGGTGACTGCAAGCATTTTTTTTATCATGATATGGATCTTAAAAAAAAAAGAAGACGTTTGTTCTTGTCTCTCATGATTGTGAACGATAGGCAAAATTCCCCAAAAAGTGCAGTTCCCCTTTAAGAAGTTCCACTAGACAACAAAAGATCCCCAGTTATTTTCCAGGTTGCATCCAAGATCTGCCGGCAGATGGCAAAAAAGGGAGAATGATGGACACACCCATAAAAGTCCTAAAAAGGATGTGATAGCTATTCTACACCCAATAAGAGGTGTTTTCAAGCTACCAGGAGCTCCTCACCTCTTTTCGAGTAGTAGTTAGAAAACTTTTACCTCAGTAACCGTGCAAAATAAACAATAACACGTAATGCTAAGTTAACATACAGCATAAAAAAACTACTACTACTCAATATACTAAAACAAAGGACTATGGATTAAAAAATATTACCCAACTGTATTTACAAATGCATGCTGGGCAGTCCGGCGGCGGTAACTTGTGATTTTTGGCATCCCACAGGTATGTAACTGTTTTAGGACTTAAAGTTGCTGTTAACTGAACATATACATTTTTAAAAATGTATATTTTTTACAATTACTATTCTATTATTATTCAACTGAAACAAAATTGCTTGTCGACCCTGAGGAAATTGGTCCTGCGTGCACACACACAAAAGCAGTCCCAGCGAAACAACTAACATTTTGCAGTCATGTTGTTATGGTGGAATATACATTCAATGATAGTTAACATTATTAGCGAAACTTTTCCAAATCGCTATCATTAGCCTGACAACAAACAAAGCTTGTGCGTGTGTTTCGTGGGGCGTAGTGTGCATGCTCAAAGCCGGAAATCTAATGCTTTGGTAAGTTTGGGCCCTCAATGCAGCCATCTAACGGTAACACACAGCCCTTTCACATGGTTTAGAAAACATCCGGGTTGTTACAAATGGATGAGTACTGACTTTGCAATCATTTATGAATTTGCCATTGTCACTATATAATACGTTTATTGATTCCTCTTTTTTTTCTTTTTTTTTCATTCACAGATTCAAAGATCATCCTACATTGAACGAACGGTATCTGCTCTTGCACCTTCTAGGAAGAGGAGGATTTAGTGAAGTTTACAAGGCAAATTATGTTGATCACTTTCTAGTTCTAAGAAGATAATTGTATTTCTGACAAATGCATAACCCTTGTATGTGTCGCGCAGGCTTTCGACTTGATAGAACAGAGATATGCAGCTGTAAAAATCCACCAACTCAACAAAAACTGGAGGGAGGAGAAAAAGGAGAACTACCACAAGTGAGTAGGCTCACATTACCTTCACTGTGAAGTGTTTCTTCCAATGTGCCTTGAATATAAACTCTGGTTTTTGCTCTACAGGCATGCATGTCGAGAGTACAGAATACACAAGGAGCTGGACCATCCCAGAATCGTGAAACTTTATGACTACTTCTCACTGGACACGGACACGTTAGTCACTTCATAAATTCTTAATAACGCCTCTGAATCAGCACTAGTAGTTGTTGAGTTTGAGGTTGGATTTGGCCTTTTAATTCAGTGTCTGGTCCGACAGGTTTTGCACTGTTATGGAATACTGCGAAGGCAACGACTTGGATTTCTACTTGAAGCAGCACAAGCTCATGTCGGAAAAGGAGGCCCGGTCCATAGTCATGCAGATTGTGAACGCACTACGATATCTGAATGAGATCAAGCCCCCTATCATCCATTACGACTTAAAGCCAGGTAAATGTCCACTTCTACCTTTTTAACGCTTTTACAATCACCAATCAGGGATTTATGATGCCGATTCCAATATTTATCATCTGTGAGTGAGATCGGCCGATACCGATCACATGTCCATCCCATCCTTTTTTTTACCGCTTGTCCCTTACGAGGTCGCGGGGGGTGCTGGAGCCTATCTCAGCTGCACACGGGCGGAAGGATTAACTGAAATTGTTTCAATATTCTTATGATCAGTTCTATTGGCAGTTTTAACACTAATCAGAAAATATTTAAGCTAGTTCCTTATTTTCTTATGATGTACAATTCAGGATTTCCCCTAGATGAAAAGGGGCACATAGTGTCACATTTACATTGTAACACGGAAGGATGAATAAAATACAGTAGTAAAATATGTGCAGAATATATCACCTAAAATACTAAAATGTAATAAAAAAATTAAAAAAGGATAAAACAAGAAATAAAAACAACCAAGATATCCTGTCTAACTGGATTTGAACACCAGGGAGTAAAAATATGTGTTTAGCCTAGATTTTAATTGGCTCAGAGACTGGGAGGACCTAATAGATAATGGAAGGTTGTTCCATAGTCTGGGCCCTGCCACTGAGAAGGCTCTATATCTTCTGGTTTTTAGCTTAGCTTAGTTTTTGGGACAGCCAGGAGGAGTTGGTCTAAAGACCTCAGGGTCCTGCTGGGACAATAAGGCTGCAGCAGCTCAATAAGATAGGGCAGGGCTTCTTGGTGTAAGCATTTAAAAACAATAAGTACAATTGTAAAATGAACTCTAAAAGTAATTGGGAGCCAATGAAGGGAAGTCAGTACAGATGTAACATGCTCACGTCGTTTGGTTTTAGTTAAAAGACGAGCAGCAGAGTTCTACAATCGCTGCAGCCGCTGGAGAGAGCCCTGATCCAGGCCTACGTACAACTGACAGTAATCCAGTCGTGACGTCACAAATGCATGGATAGCTCTTTTAAAGTCAGTCTGTTTCTGCAAGGAGTTTTAGCTGAAAGAAGCTGGATTTATTGATAGAGCTAAGTTGTTTGTCCATCTTAAGTAAGCTGTCAAAAGTGTGTCCAAGGCTCCTTGCTGATTGTTGGCAATATGAGGACAGAGGACCAATAGCCCTGTCATGTCTTTGCAGCGGGTTTGTTTGACCTAATACCACGAGTTCTGTTTTATTTTTGCTTAAGTAAAAAACATTTTCCCCCAACTATTCCTGTAACTGCAAACAGTTCTGCAGAGTAGTCATGGCAACCTGGGTTTTGCTTACTGTTACAGGCAGATATATCTGAATATCATCTGGGAAACTGTGAAAAGAGACATTGTGCTTTTTAAACACAGCAACCAGGGGAAGCATGTATTAAAAAAAAAAAAGAGGACAGCTGCTAAGATGTAACCTTGGGGTACACCATACTTAAGAGCAGGGTCAGATGAGAAGTATTGGCCTAGGTTTACAGAAAAACTCCTACTGGTCTAATATGACTGGAACCATTTTAGAGCTGTTCCTCTAATACCCACACAAGACTTAAAGTGAGTTAAAAGAATGCTGTGGTCCACCGTATCAAATGTAAAAGCACAAGAACTGCAGATTGACCTGAGTCCACAGCTAAAAGCAGCTCATTAAAAACTCTCAAAAGAGCCATTTCTGTGCTATGTTGTGATTTAAAACCAGACTGGAATTTTTCTGCAATATCATTTGAGTTAAGATAAGGAGGAAGTTGATCATAAACAACCTTCTCCAGGACCTTGGATAAAAATAGCAACTTTGAGATTGGTCTAAAATTTGATAAAATATTGGGGTCAAGGTTATTCTTTTTGATTAGTGGCTGGACCACAGCATGTTTCAAGGAGGTTGGGAAACATCCACACCTCAGAGAGGAATGTACTAGATGGACAATAAAAGGCCCAATAGAGTTAAAAACATTTTTAAAAAGCCGACATGGGATAATTTCCAGTGGACATGCAGAGGGTTTTTTCTGTTGAACTATTTTTGTTCATTCAGGGAGGGACACTGGCTGGAAACACTGAAAGAGACATGTTTCCACTGAGACTACGGCAGTAAGAAGGGACTGTCTTATCATGGATATTTTCTCTGTGAGAAAAAGTTGTTGACGGAGAGTAGAAGGCAGCAGCACACTGTTGGAGTTTAGTGGATTAATAAGCGAGTTCAAAGTGTTAAATTGCACCTGCGGTTTGTGGCTATTGTTAGACACTAGATTAGAAAAAAAGGTGATTTTTGCTTCTTTAAAAGCCCTTTTATATTCTACTAGACTGTTTCTTAATGTTTTGTAGAGAGATGCAAAAGTTATTTTCATCGACACGCACGTTTGAGCTGGCGGGTGTTGTCGTTCAACCACGGCTGCGTTATTGGCTTGGTGCGTGTCTGTTTGATTGGGGCCACTGCGTTCAGGACCTCCATGCAGGCGTTGTTCAAATAAAAGAGCAGTTCATCTGGGGTGGAGTTAAGCAAATCGCAATGACAAAGGATCTCATATGAGGTGATAAATTGGGAAAACGATGATGCAGTTTGTGGGTTAATTGTGCGTACCCGGCACGCCAAGACGCACGGAATAGCCTGGCTTTGTAAGCACGTTACAGAAAATAATATAACAAGTTGATCCGAGAAATGTGTTTCAACAGTACCAACTTCAGCAAAAATACGTTTTTGCCGCCAAAAATAACACAAGGTCCATTGTGTGTCTTTTTGCATGTGTCCAGCCCGACACGACTGCATCAAATTAAGAGTCTATTAGGCTTAAGAAGTCTTTGGCCAAGGGTCTCTGTTCACAGCAAACATGGATATTAAAATCCCCAGCTATTAAAAATCGATTGTAGCGTAAAGCTCGACCGGTTACAAAGTCTGTGAAGTCTTGTATGACGTCTTTATCATATTTTGGTGTGCGGTACGTACCACCAGTGCGCACAAAATCAGATTATCGAGTTTTATGATAAATGTCTGAAGCTGGAAACTGGAAAAAGAATCTGTCGGTACCTGCCGGCAGATAAAGTTGGATTTGTGTAGTGTTGCTAGCCCTCCACCTCGCCCAGTGGTACGTGGCGTGCTCAAAAATGTGTACTCAGGAGGTAAAAGTTCTGAAAAGGCAGTAAACTCACCGGCTTGGAGCCTTGTCTCTGTGAGCAACATGTAATCCAGTTTACTTGTGGTAAAAAAGTCATTCAGGAGAACAGGAAGTGAACATATGTGTTAGAAACTGATATGAAGTAGAAAAAGGGGTAGGATTAAATAAGCCTTCCTTCTTCCTACTCCTTCTTGGACATGTTGTAAAGAGAAATGAGAATCTGCAAGCTATATTATGTATCACATGTAAATGTATGCATCTTCGAAATAAATGGATACCATAACATGACATGTCTATCGCGATATATATTGATATCGTTTTATCGGTCCAGCCCTAAGTCAAAGTGCCGAAGCGTCACATCATCCGACCCTGAATCTACGAAAATTGCCAAAGACATTTGGAATGGTATATTCAAAATGGCCATCTGAAATTGTGGCATTTTGTGATGTTTGGATGGTATTTTCACATACTTTGCCGATTGGAAATATATTTAGATATGGTTTAAAGCAGAGGTGTCAAAGTGGTTCTCACTGAGGGCCACATGGCGGTTATGTTGGGTTCTAACAGTGAATACTATTATTACTCAATTGTTTTATGCATTTTATTAGTAGATTTTTTAAAAACTAAAATGTAAAAAAAACTATGGTAAGTTGCAATGTTACACTACTCTGTGGCCTAGTGGTTAGAGTGTCCGACCTGAGATCGGTAGGTTGTGAGTTCAAACCCCGGCCGAGTCATACCAAAGACTATAAAAATGGGACCCATTACCTCCCTGCTTGGCACTCAGCATGATGGGTTGGAATTGGGAGTTAAATCACCAAAAATGATTCCCGGGTGCGGCCACCGCTGCTGCTCACTGCTCCCTTCACCTCCCAGGGGGTGATCAAGGGTGATGGGTCAAATGCAGAGAATAATTTCGCCACACCTAGTGTATGTGACAATCATTGGTACTTTAACTTTAATAATTTCACCTCAAAATGTTGTGTATTTTACTGTAAATGGAAAAACAGGCAGCTCAGTTGCCATAATTTTACTGTAAAATTTATATTCGTTTTTTTTTTTTACCGTAAAAAAACCTGCAATTTTACAGTAAAATTTTGGCACCTGAGCTCCCTGTTTTTTGTTTTTTTTACCGCAAACATCAACTGTAGATTTCTTGGTGTATTACTGTAAATGCCAAAACAGCACCACAGTTTATTGCAGTAACAAAAGTACTGTTTGTTTCATTTAGAGAAAAATGCTGTAAAAACCACAATAAATTTCACAATTTGACCATGAAATCTATTGCTACTTTTACATTGCACAATTTGATGGATAACTTGCTGTTCATTTTATTACTATAAGTATTTGTTCTTATTTTAAAAATTGTTTGAATGTTTGATAATATATTTTTGCATAATTAGACAATAAGTTGGTTAACATAATTTGCGATTACATGGAGTACACTTTTTTTCTCTCTCCCAAAATAGAAAGAAAGAATACATTTAGTAAGAAAAGTTACAGTACTTTATTGATACATATTTCCAGGCTTTCGAGGGCCAAATAACACGAAGTGGTGGGCCACATCTGGCCCCCGGGCCTTGAGTTTGACACCTGTGGTTTAATGAATACAATGAAACACTTTTAAACATATAAAGTCAACTTGTTTTTCCATTCTAGTGGTACTTTAATAGTAAACATCAGATCTAGAATGGTATTTTTTTATGAATATAGCAAAAAAAAAGCCTGATAATGTGAGGATATATAAGGACTAAAAGTGCAGAATATATTTTTTTATGTTAATGTAAGTAGCAGAAATATGTCATCGAATTAAACTTGAATTTGCAACTTGAAAACACAAGATTTTTATTGTGTGAATGCTCCAAAACATTCACACATATGGTTTTCTACACCAAAATTCATATATTTATTCTTTAACTTAAATGTATTATTCTTCTTCTCCAGATTTTGGCACGCTCTACCTTCCACATTTTTCATCCGATTCAAATCGTTGTAACCTCAAACTGTTCAGCCTATCCGTGAATAGCTTTCCCTTGACAAATTAAAAAAATTCCCAGATTTCCCAGAATTCCAGGTTTTCCGGGCCTTTCAAAATTAATTGGCTATTTTTCAAATTTTCATCATTTCCACATTTTTCAACCAATTCAAACCATTTCACCGTCAACACATTCCACCATCGTGGAAATTCAAACTACCGTACCCATTTTGTAAGTTAAAAAATTTTTTCAGGATTTTCCAGAATTCCTGGTTTTCCAAAGCCCCTTTTTCACCCTTTTTTCTGGCGACTACTCCTCCCACATTTTTCAACCCACTTTAACCGTTCCACCATCTAAACATTCTTCTTAAATAGGACAAAAAACAAAGTTGTTTTTTGAACTTGAAAAATTCCCGGTTTTCCCGAAATTCCAGGAATTCCGTAATACCATTTCTCAATTCAACATTTCTCGACCAATTTGAAAAATTCCCACACCAACCATTTCAACTCATTCAGATCATTTAAGTTTTTTACCGTTTTCAACTTTCTTAAATTTTTAGGAAATTTCCATTGAAATGAATGGGACATTCTTCAAAGTTCCACAACCCCCACATTTTTTATCTGATTCAAACTGTTCCAACTTCAAAATATTCAGCCTGTTTGGGAATTGTGTGCTCTATTTCAACAATTCTAAAAAAAAATTCCAGGATTTCAGTTCAACTTCAGCATTGGAGCATTCACACGCAATTCCTTCAGGAATTGCCTCATCTAGTTAGTTTTGATAGTGTTCCAATGGAATCTGGGCAATAAATTGGATTTATAGAATGTTGCTGGTGTACGCAACCTTCAGAGTTAATCAGTTCCAAATGTATCTTTACTAATGATATGCTTGCCACTGACTTCTGGCATTTTTTTTCAGGTAACATATTGTTGGTGGATGGTACAGCCTGTGGTGAAATCAAAATCACTGACTTTGGTTTGTCCAAAATCATGGACGATGACAACTACGGTGTGGATGGGATGGACCTGACTTCACAGGGTGCAGGAACATACTGGTGAGAAGAGTTGACCCACATAGACACAAGCCAGTGTATTTCAACAATAACAATAAAACACATTTCTGTTTCAAGGTACTTGCCTCCTGAATGTTTTGTGGTTGGGAAAGAGCCTCCAAAGATCTCCAACAAGGTGGATGTGTGGTCTGTCGGCGTCATCTTTTTCCAATGTCTGTATGGAAGGAAGGTGAGGAGCAACATCCTCTCTCTGAATGTGTGCAATAAGTATTTGATGGTTTGGAATTGTTCCTCCTCTTTAGCCATTTGGCCACAATCAGTCCCAGCAGGACATCCTGCAGGAGAACACCATCCTCAAAGCTACCGACCTCCAGTTCCCTGTGAAGCCAGTTTCCAGCAATGAAGCTAAGGTTGGTTGGAATTAGTGGTGTCACTTCCTCATAGTAAATACTTTTATTTTGTGGTGTAACTTAGAAAAGGTTTAATCAGGTGACATTAATCAGAGGACAATGGTAGTACTTAATTTTGTTATATTGTAGTGTGGAATGCTAGAGAAGGTTGGCTGAAGTGAAATTACTCAAAGAACAATGGTAGGAATGAAAACTCTAACCTTATGGCAGATTTCTGCTTTTGAAGTGGAGTGTAACCGTATTTTTCGGACTATAAGGCGCATTTAAAAATGCTTTAATTTTCTCAAAAATCGACAGTGCGCCTTATAACCCGGTGCGCCTAATGTACGACATAATTCTGGTTGTGCTTACTGACCTCGAAGCTATTTTATTTGGTACATGGTGTAATGTTAAGTGTGACCAGTAGATGGCAGTCATACATAAGAGATACGTGTAGACTGCAAGATGAAGGCAATAAACAACACCAAAACTTTAAGTGTTCCATTGAGAATATAGAACATTACACACGGCGCTCAAAAATCTGTCAAAATGTTTTTGGTACAACTTCGGTAAGCTATGAAGCCACACTGCTTGATGGATTGTCGGCCCATTAAACATAGGAGTATTATTATGGTGTGTGTATAAGGACTGCAAAATGGCACCTATTAGCAAACATTATCTGCCGTTTTGTTTCGCAATATTATGCAAAACCAACTTTTCTTACCTGCTGATCTGTATTTGGGATCTGCAGAAGTACTGAAAATGTTTGCGCGTCCGCCTTTGTGGTTGATAATCTTCTTTTTCTCTATCTTCTTGTTATGTGACATTCATCCTCCACTGTTGCCATTTCTAATATAAAGTATTGTAAAGTTCTTACTTATATCTGTCAGTAAACTCACCACGAAAGCACTAAAACATACCGGTGTAGTGAGTTTACATTATTCACCCAAGGAACTTTAGTTATTAGAGAGTTCTGGTCGGGACACATTTCGGGCGTTGTTGTTGCACTAGTGAGCCACGGATGAGGAGATGCTGCTCTGTTATTGATTGAAGTAAAGTCTGAATGTCATTAAAACAGTTAGCGCCATCTTTTGACACTTCTTCCACTCCCGCCCTTGCACGCTACACCGCTACAACAAAGATGACGGGGAGAAGACGCTGTCCAAGTGGAGGCACGTAAATAAGAGCGCCCACAAAACGGTGCATCCTGAAGAGACTGTCAGAAAGTGACTTGAAGATGATGTGTAAAACATCATCTATGCAACATTTTGAGCAAAGAACCACCATTACATGTTATGTAGACCACAAGGAAGTGTTTTACTTTTAGAAAATAATCATAATAATATGACTCCTTTAGTGCGCCTTATAATCCGGTGCGCCCTATGGTCCGGAAAACACGGTAAATACTTTTATTTTGTAGTGTGAATTAGAAAAGGCTTAATCAGGTGACACTAGTCAGAGGACAATGGTAGGTAGGTATGAAGTACTTATGTTTTTTATTTTGTAGTGTAGAATGCTAGAGAAGGTTTAAAATTACTCAAAGAAGAATAGAATGAAAACTTTAACTTTATGGTAGATTTCTGCTTTTGAAGTGGAGTGTTAACTAGTTTTTTTTGACAACACCTAGTGGTCACGATAATTCATTAAATTAGAGGCATTAGGCCAGATGTTGAATGATGTGGACACATTTGTATACTGGATACTTTGCATAAGTAAGTTATATGCAACTATAATTATTTAATACGTGTTTCTTTTTTTGTAATTTGTAATCTATTTATTTATTTATATATATTTATTTATTTTATATATATATTTATTTTATATATATTTTTATATTTATTTATTTATTTATATATTATTGCTTTTTTATCCTGCACTACCATGAGCTTATGTAACGAAATGTCGTTCTTATGTGTTCAAATTTGAATGACAATAAAAAGGAAGTCTAAGTCTATTGACAAATGTTGTATTTTAGACTGCAGGACTGCTTTGATTCGGAGCTTAAATCATCCGATACTGTTTTTTTTTTTTTGCTGATATTGGACTGATGTCAATATCGAGACACCTTTACTTGGAATCACATCCAAAAACATTCACTATTTCAGAAGTTTGAAAGTAGAAACTCTTGTCCTTCCCCTTCCCTTCCAGGCCTTTATAAGGCGCTGCCTGGCATACAGGAAGGAGGACCGGAGTGACGTTCACCAGATGGGAAGTGACCCCTACCTGCTCCCTCACATACGGAGGTCAAGCTCCTCGGGGAATCTTCAGATGAATGCAGCTGCCTCAGGACCGGCGTCCTCCAGCATCATCTCATACTGACAGCCTGATACTGTGACACCAAGTGGCCCTCCACACATGGCGAGCGGGTGGACAACATCTCACCTGCCTGGCCTCTTATGACACAAGCAGTTGATGGACAGAGAAGGGATATTTTTTTTTCTAAAAAAAAAAAAAAAAGGACACTTTGAGGAGCCGATAAAAGCACTGAAACTGACTCCGTACTTTGAAGAAAATGTGACTGGACATTGTTCAAAGGTTGCAGAGCTTTGAAGAGCCAGAGTTCCAATATCACGACTGAGCTGCTAGAAAATAATTTACTGTATGGAGGACAGTCATCAAGTAGAATATAAAGATCTTGCTGTTGATTCGGTTTTTCCTTCCCGTTCATGTTAGGCTTTTTCAAGTTATTTGTTACCTTTTGAATGTAATGTGTAGCATACTAGGGGCATCTAGTGTCATGTAAGCTGCAGGGGAAGTGCACAGTGCTTCTGTCTCATGCACAAAGTAACCAAATGTAGAGTGATGGCATCAAATCCTATGCAGGAATATTAATACCGTTGGAAAGTAGAGTCTGTGCAGGTCGGTCTTTGGAATTTTGAAACGCAGCAGTAACCTGTACAAAGCATCCACACGCTTTTTTCAGTGGATTCGTTTTGCTGCTTTTTCTCGCTCTTATTTTTTCAAGGGCAGTATATTTCACTTCGGGTACAAATTGTATAGTGTCGATTAAGAGTGAATAATAAATGACAGGAATTGTCCCCTCCTCCCACCAAGTGAACTAATTAGTGCCGCCTTGTTCATTTCCAGCAGGGGTGCCCACACTTCTTTCAAATGACCATGTCGAGGTGAGCTACCTCATTTTCGTATCTATCTATATATATACCCTGTATATATATCTATATATATATATATATATATATATATATATATATATATATATAGATATATAGATATAGATATATGTCTATAGATATAGATATATGGCTATAGATATATATATACTTTAATTAATTAATTAGGGGTGTAACGGTACGTGTATTTGTATTGAACCGTTTCGGTACGGGGGTTGGGTTCGGAGGTGTACCGAACGAGTTTCCACACGATCATATAGCCGCCTAAGCTAAAGTCTTAACAAGCTGCTCCGCTTCGTTCTGCCTCTGTCTCTGTCAGTACTCAGCAGCACCCAGCATTGTCCCACCCACACAACCATCTGATTGGTTACACACAGCGGTAACAGCCAATCAGCAGTGCGTATTCAGAGCGCATGGTGTCCGTGCTCCAGGTCATGATGAGCAGGTAGGCGTTAGCAGGTAAGCATCAGGCTGCGGACTCTCCCCAAATTATAATAAACACCTCACAGTCAACTACTAGTAACATCACTATGAGCCCATTGCCGTTCTAGAAACAAACGGCAGCTCAGCTCGCTCGCAGTCCTGGCTTGATGTGAAGGCTAATTAGCTTTTAGCGTAACATTATCTCATTTTGCTGTGTATGTGTGTGCACATGTGTGTGTGTGTTACGGACAGCAAAGCCCTGTCTGTCTGTTATTTCACTTTACCTTTTTCTGTGTTGATTGAGCTGTGTTGAAGCAGCAAAAAAGGACATGTTAAATGAAGAGTTTCTGTCTCTGATAGTTGATATAACAATGTAACTGCATCATTAAGACTACATGAACTCCATGGTGTTCAAGGGTGAATAGTCTCTCCTATTGCTATTGTACTATTTTTTTCAGCTATAGTTAAATTAATCATTAGTAATGAAGCAGCCTAGTTTTGAATGGCAGGGTCCCTGCTATCACATGTTGATAAAAATATAACATTTACATATTAAAAATCAACTACAGGCTTCCCAAATACTGTAATAAATTAAGCATGATGAGTTGACTTGAAACTGTTTAATGTTGCACTTTTTATATGTAGGAGAAAAGTTTTGTCATTTAATTTAATCTGAGCAACAACTTGAGGCAGTTTAATGTTGATTAACGTGGGCAGAATTATTATAGTGTTCCCAATCTTAAAAGGATAAAGCCATTGTTTACAAAATGTATATTTTGTTGTTTTCTTACTGTACCGAAAATGAACCGAACCGTGACCTCTAAACCGAGGTACGTACCGAACCATTACACCCCTAATATATATATATATATATATATATATATATATATATATATATATATATATATATATATATATATATATATATATATATATATATATTTATGTAGAAAATGGATGGATGGATATATATACATATACACACACACACACACACACACACTACCGTTCAAAAGTTTGGGGTCACATCGAAATGTCCTTAGTTTTGAAGGAAAAGCACTGTACTTTTCAATGAAGATAACTTTAAACTAGTCTTAACTTTAAAGAAATACACTCTATACATTGCTAATGTGGTAAATGACTATTCTAGCTGCAAATGTCTGGTTTTTGGTGCAATATCTACATAGGTGTATAGAGACCCATTTCCAGCAACCATCACGCCAGTGTTCTAATGGTACAATGTGTTTGCTCATTGGCTCAGAAGGCTAATTGATGATTAGAAAACCCTTGTGCAATCATGTTCACACATCTGAAAACAGTTTAGCTCGTTACAGAAGCTACAAAACTGACCTTCCTTTGAGCAGATTGAGTTTCTGGAGCATCACATTTGTGGGGTCAATTAAACGCTCAAAATGGCCAGAAAAAGAGAACTTTCATCTGAAACTTGACAGTCTATTCTTGTTCTTAGAAATGAAGGCTATTCCACAAAATTGTTTGGGTGACCCCAAACTTTTGAAAGGTAGTGTATATATATATCTCGTTAAAGTACCAATGATTGTCACACACTAGATGTGGCAAAATTATTCTCTGCATTTTATATCTTCATATATTATATATCTTCATATATATATATATATATATAAAACATATTTATTTATGAAACAGACGTTTTTTGTTAAGTTAAAAGTGTTTAATGATAATACAAGCATGTTTAACGCAGATTCCTTTCTTTCACGAAGACAAGAATATAAGTTGGTATATTTCCTGATTCTGATGACTTGAATCGACTGGAATCGGACAAGATTCACAGGAGTGCTGATGACTTCCACATGATTGATTGAGACTTTTATTAGTAGATTGCACAGTACAGTACATATTCCGTACAATTGACCACTAAATGGTAACACCCGAATACATTTTTCATCTTGTTTAAGTCAGGGTCCACTTAAATCAGTTCATGGTACAAATACTACATTTTCGAATTCACATTGTGTAGGACAAAAAAGGGCCTCCTTTCTGTCCAGTACCACATAAAAGTGGTTGGTTTCTGGCATCTTATTTGTCCAGTTTCCATACTCCTTTTTATACACTTTACTAGAAATCAGAGGTGTGGACTCGAGTCACATGACTTGGACTCGAGTCAGACTCGAGTCATGAATTTGATGACTTTAGACTCGACTTGACAAAATGTAAAGAGACTTGCAACTCGACTTAGACTTTAACATCAATGACTTGTGACTTCACTTGGACTTGAGCCTTTTGACTTGACATGACTTGCTACTTTCCCCAAAACCTAAAGTTTAAAAAGTTATTTGGGAGCGCTCCGTAGCTTTCATTTTGTACGTGTCTGTCTATCAGCGTGTGTGCTGCGTGTCAACGTGTGTGCTCTCAGTACAACAGCCAATCAAATTAGATCTACATTGTTTTCATCACACAGCATTCAGCCAATCAAATTGCAGGACAACCAATGACCAAGAGTTGTCAAACAACGCGCCAGTGAGAAAGATTTATACCAAAGTTGGTTTCGTTCGGGTATAAAAACTACGACTTGGTCAACAAAAAACGAATTGCCGTATGCAAATCACGCAGTTCGAATATTACAGACGGAGACGCAACAACTTCCAACTTCGTTCGACATTTGAAGTTGCACAAAGAAGGGTAAGTTTTGAATGTAAGCTAACGTTTATTTGCTAAGTAACATGACTTTTATTTGCTGTGTAGTTAAATCAGTGAGGCTGTAAACTCACTGCTAACGTCATAACCATAGACATCTTATAAGTAGACGCAGCATCGAGCGCTACTGCTTACTGGCGCAGACGAGACGCGGGGCCGCCATCTTGGAGTGGTGATCCGCTCCACTCAGTGCAATTCATTTGGCAGGAGCAATGAACTGTCAGCGCATTTAATTCATTTTACCTCACTGAATACCACTCATTTTCACGCGCTTTTTTGTCATACGCGTAGCTGTGATAACGGACACATGTTTTATTATTCATAGTTTGCTTAACAGTAATAGAATATTCTTATATGCTATAAGTGACCAGACGTCCGAGATCAAAACTGGGAATATAAGCCCAGGGAAGGGGGAAAAAAACGGTCAGCTATTTTTAAGTTGAAGAAACAATATAATTACGTTATATATACATGCGTATATCCTACATAAACAATGTATGAATACATTAGATATCTATATATCTTATAGACCGTATCTCTGTTGCTGCAGCAGCAGAGAGTTTATTCTGTCTTGACACTTTGTATTGATATTTTGTATTACATTCTTCCCTTAAATGATAATGTTTACAGTGATTGTTATATATGTATTTTTTATGTATGTCGCTTTGGATAAAAGCGTCTGCCAAATACTTAAACATATATAAACACCTGAAAGTCTTTATATCAGCTAAAACCACCAATCTGTTTCATTGGATTCAGAATAAAACCAAATGCTGTCTTACCCAACAATGTTAGTATTTGAATATTGTTACTTGAAGACTTATTCCTGGTTACAATTATACTGATAAGAAAGTATTGTCTTATATTTTGCCTAAAATGAGAATGCATCATAATCAGTGGCGGCTGGTGAATTTTGTTTTAGGTGGGGCTGAAAGTTTGTAAACCAAACCCCTGTAGGGGCGTCCTCCTCCCCCAGAAGATTTGTTTGTGATTTTCACATACAAATATTGAAGATCTTTGCTCCTTCTTAACTCTGTGGTAATGTTATTTTCATAAAATACAACCAAAAGTACATTAATGTTAAATCTTACTTGTGAAAAGTAATCCCCCGATTCCTATTTTCAACAGTCCGCTCATTTGAGCAGGAAAACGCTGAACACCAACAACATCTTTGTTTTCTACCTGTCAACTGTCAGTTTAGGCTGCTCGCCGGCTCCTCATCACCACTTCAAGATGCAATTTGCTCGCGTCACAGCAACCAATACTGCGTCTACTTATAAGATGTCTATGGTTATAACATCATTTCAAACACAGCAATATGTTGCGTCCACTGCAGTTTGCTTCCTTATTCATACTTTTTGTCAAGTGATTTTTTTAAGCAGGGTTGCATGAGGTACCTACACATAACGTTACGTTAATCAATGTATCGCACACAGTAACATAACGTTAGATGGCGGTCAGCAGCACCGCATATTTTAGCCACCTACAAAAAGACAAACATAGTCAAATAAAGGTCAGTTAAAATGTATACTATATTAAGAATATGTGTACATATTGCATAGGGCCCTGACATCTAAAAAGTACAACTCTGTTCATTGTTATGTTCATGTATTTGTTATGTTTTTCATGTGTACGCACACATAAACACACATACAGTATGAGATGAGATCAATGAGATAAGGTAAGAACAGAATAGAAACTGCTGTGGAACTAGTTACAATGCAATATGCCATGGAAATACAATGTTAACACTTTTGTACAAATAAGTACAGTTGCACTTGTTTTTGCAAATTGGTTTATTCTGTAAAGGAATGAGTTAAATGTTTAAAATTGTTTAAACTATTAAAATGACTGGTTAATAGTGCTATTATTAATTGCAATGTCAGTACTATTTTTTTCCTGCTATTTAAAATGCACTTGTTTTAATAAATAAATACAGCGGTTTAAAAGCATACACAATCTGTGTAAAAATATTAGTCTGTGGTTAAAAGGACTTGAAAGGACTCGAAACTCAAAATGCAGGACTTGTGACTTGACTTGAGACTTTCCAGTCTTGACTTTGGACTTGACTCGGGACTTGCCTGTCTTGACTCGGGACTTGACTCGAGACTTGAGGGCAAAGACTTGAGACTTACTTGTGACTTGCAAAGCAATGACTTGGTCTCACCTCTGCTAGAAATACATTGACGGCAAACTCCGTAGCTTGCTAGCTTTCTGAGACTCTTATTTTGTCAGCGCAGGCAGGATGGAGCAGTGCTTTTATTGTGAAGACAGGAACTGTGCGATTTTTCCTTAGGTGTTTGACAGCAGGGTGTTTGTTGAAATAAAACGTGTTTCTCGCCTTCCTGTCGGCCGTTATTTGCTTAATCCTACTCTCGTTGCTGCCAGCGTCATCTCACAAGATCCCCGGGTGCCGTCATAGTGAAGATTTGTAGGTGTATTTATTTAAAGCCTGGCTGGCGATGGACATAATGATACACAACCCCTCCGGATGATGTATTGTAGGACTATACTGACACCCTGTGGCTTTGAGTGGTACTACATTAGTATACAAAGGAGGTGACGCAACATCTTTAATATCTCACTTTACAATTGTTTTAACGAAATCAAAAAACATTACAAAAAATGTTTTACTTTCCAGCAAGTAGTCCCACATACTAATAGTAACCTGACCACAACCCTTCCATAACGTTCTCTGCATGATGAAACTAGCAGGCTACACACAACATGATACTCTCTGGGTCACCGCTGGTCATCCACCACGCCGTTTGACCCCAAATCCTTGGTTTGGACAGCAGACGAGGGAACGGTTTCATCTATTGTGAGAGATGTAGTAAGAAAATGGTGGCGTGAAGGCAGAGTGGATGCGGAGGCTGGGAGAAGACCTGAGGTACAACACCAACATTTACAATGTTTACAAGAATGGTCAAGTCTTATTGTCGGAGTGATATTAATTCAACGATATGTTGAGTGCAACAAACATTTGATTATTTTACTTATTCTCTTACTTTTACAAGTGAAGAGAATAAGGCCGACAGGTTATTATTTAAAGTCATTCTGGCCACTTACAGGGGCGTAGTACCAAATTCTGGGCCCTCATCCAAGTATGTTTGTTTTATGCTAATATTAATTATGACATGAGACCAGCTTTTTTTAAAACATGTAAAAACCTAATTATGTTTGAAAGGTGGTTAACATTCATAGACTAACTCTCAATGTATGTTTCATATAATTGTTTTTTTATGAATGGAAACTGAAAAACAAAACTTTTTTTTATTTGATTTGAAAATACACACACACACAAATAAAAGGTTTTTATTTTTTGTTGTTGAAAATCAATAATATACAGTACAGGCCAAAAGTTTGGACACACCTTCTCATTCAATCTTTATTTTCATGACTATTTACATTGCAGATTGTCACATCAAAACTATGAATGAACACGTGGAGTTATGAAATTAACAAAAAAAAGATGCAATAACATGTTTTATATTTGAGTTTCTTCAAGATAGCCACCCCTTGGCTCTGATTACTGCTTTGCACACTCTTGGCATTCTCTCCATGAGCTTCAAGCACACCTGTGAAGTGAAAACCATTTTGTTTGAAGCTCATGGAGAGAATGCCAAGAGTGTGCAAAGCAGTAATCAGAGCAAAGGGTGGCTATTTTGAAGAAACTCGAATACAAAACATGTTTTTTTGTTAAGTACATAACTCCACATGTGTTCATTCATAGTTTTGATGTGACAATCTACAATGTAAATAGTCATGAAAATAAAGATTGAATGAGAAGGTGTGTCCAAACGTTTGGCCTCTACTGTGTGTGTAATGATAACATGAAATACAAAAGAAAGCAGATAAATGGAGGGGAAGAAAGAGAAGCGACCTGTATTAACCTTGTACAAAGCCCGTTTCCATATGAGTTGGGAAATTGTGTTAGATGTAAATATAAACGGAATACAATGATTTGCAAATCCTTTTCAACCCATATTCAATTGAATATGCTACAAAGTCAACATATTTGATGTTCAAACTCATAAACTTAATTTTTTTTTTGCAAATAATAATTAACTTTGAATTTCATGGCTGCAACACGTGCCAAAGTAGTTGGGAAAGGGCATGTTCACCACTGTGTTACATGGCCTTTCCTTTTAACAACACTCAGTAAACGTTTGGGAACTGAGGAGACACATTTTTTAAGCTTCTCAGGTGGAATTCTTTCCCATTCTTGCTTGATGTACAGCTTAAGTTGTTCAACAGTCCGGGGGTCTCCGTTGTGGTATTTTAGGCTTCATAATGCGCCACACATTTTCAATGGGAGACAGGTCTGGACTACAGGCAGGCCAGTCTAGTACCCGCACTCTTTTACTATGAAGCCACGTTAATGTAACACGTGGCTTGGCATTGTCTTGCTGAAATAAGCAGGGGCGTCCATGGTAACGTTGCTTGGATGGCAACATATGTTGATCCAAAACCTGTATGTACCTTTCAGCATTAATGGCGCCTTCACAGATGTGTAAGTTACCCATGTCTTGGGCACTAATACACCCCCATACCATCACAGATGCTGCCTTTTACACTTTGCGCCTAGAACAATCCGGATGGTTCTTTTCCTCTTTGGTCCGGAGGACACGACGTCCACATTTTCCAAAAACAATTTGAAATGTGGACTCGTCAGACCACGGAACACTTTTCCACTTTGTATCAGTCCATCTTAGATGAGCTCAGGCCCAGCAGAGCCGACAGCGTTTCTGGGTGTTGTTGATAAACGGTTTTCGCCTTGCATAGGAGAGTTTTAACTTGCACTTACAGATGTAGCGACCAACTGTAAGATTAAAGATTAAAGATTAAAGTACCAATGATTGTCACACACACACTAGATGTGGTGAAATTTGTCCTCTGCATTTGTCCCATCCTCTTGGGGAGCAGTGGGCAGCAGCGGCGCCGCGCCCGGGAATCATTTTGGTGATTTAACCCCCAACTCCAACCCTTTGTTGCTGAGTGCCAAGCAGGGAGGTTATGGGTCCCATTTTTATAGTCTTTGGTATGACTCGGCTGGGATTTGAACTCCAACCTACCGATCTCAGGGCGGACACTCTAAAGTTACTGACAGTGGGTTTCTGAAGTGTTCCTGAGCCCATGTGGTGATATCCTTTACACACTGATGTCGCTTGTTGATGCAGTACAGCCTGAGGGATCGAAGGTCACGGGCTTAGCTGCTTACGTGCAGTGATTTCTCCAGATTTTCTGAACCCTTTGATGATATTACGGAGCGTAGATGGTGAAATCCCTAAATTCCTTGCATTAGCTGGTTGAGAAAGGTTTTTCTTAAACTGTTCAACAATTTGCTCACGCATTTGTTGACAAAGTGGTGACCCTCGCCCCATCCTTGTTTGTGAATGACTGAGCATTTCATGGAATCTACTTTCATACCCAATCATGGCACCCACCTGTTCCCAATTTGCCTGCTCACCTGTGGGATGTTCCAAATAAGTGTTTGATGAGCATTCCTCAACTTTATCAGTATTTATTGCCACCTTTCCCAACTTCTTTGTCACGTGTTGCTGGCATCAAATTCTAAAGTTAATGATTATTTGAAAAAAAAAAAAGTTTATCAGTTTGAACATCAAATATGTTGTCTTTGTAGCATATTCAACTGAATATGGGTTGAAAAGGATTTGCAAATCATTGTATTCTGTTTATATTTACATCTAACACAATTTCCCAACTCATATGGAAACGGGGTTTGTAGATTGTTAAAGTAACAAACTATTCCTAGAAAAGGGGATCTAAAGTCACCCTGGTCTAGGAGGTGGGTGTTAAAGCTAAAAACAGCAGCTCCAACATACCGACCTTGTGTGGCAGCAGGATGGACTGAAGGTGGTCCGACGCCCTGCGAGGAGGTCGGGGGGTCGACATGGACGGCTGCATCTAGGACAGAGCTGCCATGTTAGCATGGCCACGACTGAGCGACGAGGGCGGGCGCACCTGTCTTGATGCTGATCAGATCCGAAGACGCGCAGGCAGGGCCAGACTGCTCTAATCCAGCGCTGAGTGGCAGAGTTGGAAGGACGGCGGTGAGACCCACCTGGTAGGTGAGATGATTCTCTCAGTGAAACATACTTGGGGTCTTTAGAACACACGTCACATGGTCTTTAGAACACATGTCACATGGTCTTTAGAACACATGTCACATGGTCTTTAGAACACATGTCACATGGTCTTTAGAACACATGTCACATGGTCTTTAGAACACATGTCACATACCTGCCCAGAGGATGAGGAGTCAGGCACCCTGTGCAGGTATCCGTAGCCCATCCTACACCCTAAACTGGAGAGACAACAATCTGAGCTCATCAGTGACATCTGGTGAGGTTTCCATGGCGACCGGCATACCTGCCCGCTCCCCCCCAGTTGCCATTTGGGGTGATAAGCACCTCGCGGCAGTCGCCTGAGTTTGTGTTGTAGACATGGAGCGCCAGCTGCCTCCCTTCAGAGGCGTCAATGAGGATGAAGAGGTCCTCGCTCTGTTTGAAGACAAGACACTTTTAGGCTTCAACTTCCCCTCGGAGATGAATAAACGACTTCTGTTTCAAACATGACATTGGAAAAGAGTAGGAAAAAGCGATCTTAATATTTGTTTATCATTTGATAATAGGAAGAGACACAAACAAAGAATGTCATAATAGATGGCTTGTTCAGTGACAAAGAAGAAAAAATAGATGTGCTCAAATTTGGGCCGATACACTTTAAATCCCTCCGCTGCAACTATAAATAGTATCATTTGTTTACAAACCCCAAAAGCAGTGAAGTTGTCACGTTGTGTAAATGGTAAATAAAAACACATCCTTTTCAACTTATATTCAATTGAATAGACTGCAAAGACAAGATATTTAACGTTCCAACTGGAAAACTTTGTTATTTTTTGCAAATATTAGCTCATTTGGAATTTGATGCCTGCAACGTGTTTCAAAAAAAGCTGGCACAGGCGGCAAAAAAAGAGTGAGAAAGTTGAGGAATGCTCATCAAAGACTTATTTGGAACACCCCACAGGTGAACAGGCTAATTGGGAACAGGTGGGTGCCATGATTGGGTATAAAAGCAGCTTCCATGAAATGCTCAGTCATTCACAAACAAGGAGGGTCACCACTTTGTCAACAAATGCCTGAGCAAATTGTTTAAGAACAACCTTTCTCAAGCAGCTATTGCAAGGAATTTAGGGATTTCACCATCTACGCTCCGTAATATCATCAAGAGAATCTGGAGAAATGACTGCATGTAAGCGGCAAGGCTGAAAACCAACATTGAATGCCCGTGACCTTCGATCCCTCAGGCGGTACTACATCAAAAAGCGACATCAGTGTGAGGATATCACCACATGGGCTCAGGAACACCTCAGAAAACCACTGTCAGTAACTACAGTTAGTCACTACATCTGTAAGTGCAAGTTAAAACTCAACCATCCAAAGCCAAAGCCATTTATCAACAACACCCAGAAACGCCGCCGGATTCACTGGGCCCGAGCTCATCTAAGATGGACTGATGCAAAGTGGAAAAGTGTTCTGTGGTCTGACGAGTCCACATTTCAAATTGTTTTTCGAAACTGTGGACATCGTGTCCTCCGGAACAAAGAGGAAAATAACCATCCGGACTGTTCTAGGCACAAAGTGTAAAAGCCAGCATCTGTGATGGTATGGGGGTGTATTAGTGCCCAAGACATGGGTAACTTACACATCTGTGAAGGCGCCATTAATGCTGAAAGGTACATACAGGTTTTGGAGCAACATACGTTGCCATCCAAGCAACGTTAACATGGACGCCCCTGCTTATTTCAGCAAGACGATGCCAAGCCAGGTGTTAAAACAGCGTGGCTTCATATTAAAAGACTGCGGGTACTAGACTGGCCTGCCTGTAGTCCAGACGTTGAAAATGTGTGGTACAATATGAAGGCTAAAATATCCTAAGGGAGACTGTTGAACAACTTAAGCTGTACATCAAGCAAGAATGGGAAATAATTCCACTTCAAAAATGTGTCTCCTCAGTTCCAAAACCTTTACTGAGTGTTGTTAAAAGGAAAGGCCATGTAACACAGTGGTAAAAATGCCTTTTTTGCAGTGTGTTGCTGCCATTCAATTCTAAGTTAATGATTATTTGCAAAACAAATTAAGTTTCTCTGTGTGAACATGAAATATCTTGTCTTTGCAGTCTATTCAATTGAATATAAGTTGAAAAGGATTTGCAAATCATTGTATTCTTTTTATTTACCATTTACACAATGTGACAACTTCACTACTTTTGGCTTTTGTAATAGAGGAAACTAAGAAAATAATTCAAATATTGAATTGATATTGTTAGACCGCCATCACATGTATTATTTTGATAAATGTAGTCAGTCAATGATGTTACAACAAAAAGTAAACAGCTATTCAAAATAAATGAGCAAATAGATTAATAGTAGTTATGAGGAAAATAATACACCTGGAAAATGAGTCTTTGTAACCCTTTCTAAAAATGATTCTGTTATTATTTATATGCAAAATAATATATGGTGATATTCTCTATTTCAATAGCGCAATATATATCGCAATATTGATTTTAGGCAATATTGTTAATCTCTAGTTCAAATAAATAAGAAAACAAAAAATAGATATATTAAAATAATTAAAAATAATAGATAAATGCATAAAAATAGATTTAAAATAAATAGATTTAATTGTACTTTATATATACAGTAATAAAAATCATTGTTTAATGTAGAATTCAATGCAGGAAACAGACTAATAACTAATAATTTCATAATTTATTATTATTATTAACAGCTTGCCAGGAGCCTTAGGAAAAAAAAGCTAAAAAGACACAGCTTGTTAGTCTTTTTACTGATCATGTTAAACTCTTAGTTTTTATCCTGTTATGTATTGCTATTATTACTACTATCATTCTCAATAGTTCATGTTTTTATTCATGTATTATTTGTATCTCATTTTTACATGTAAATATGTTTTATATTATTTTTAGATGGCGTGAATTTGAGTTATTCTCCAGTGTGAAGGCCTCAAAGGTGACGTTTTCCCACAATCCTTAGCGCCGCGTGCAATGTCTTGTTACTCTCAATAACACTGTGTGTGCGTGTGTGTATGTAAGTGTGTGTGCATGTGTGTGTGTGTTTTCCTCTCTTCTTTTTGTTTACTGGTATAAAGCACTTAGTGTTGCAACTTGCCTGTGCATGAAAAGTGCTTTATAAATAAAGTTTGATTGGTTATATAATAATGCTAAATAAATGATATTCGATAGTATGGTTGTGGAACCAGTAAACATTCATATTTACAGTCCAAATGGCTACCTGTTCCAGGAAAGTGTCAGCACCTATAATGTAGTCATCATAGGCCTGTAGGCCAGCTATTGCTGCAGGAGAGTTTGGCGCCACCTCCTGGACACACACAAAACAATCAGTCAATTTTAAAGTTGGCATCATAGTCCAGGGGTGTCACACGTACGTCAGGTTTGATCCGGCCCGCGGGATGACTTTGCCAAGTAGAAAAATGAGCTGACATTTTTGAATGAAAGAAACCGCTGTTCTAAATGTGTCCACTAGATGTCGCAATAGCAATTCTTTGTATCTTTGTAGATGATGCTACATATGTACAAAATAAACCCCATGATGTTAGTACATCAGTCGAGGAAAATGAGCAAACTACATAAATAACATACTGTAATTAGATTTCTACATTATTTTTTTATCTTGATAGATTGAAAAGTAACACCAATGAGTTGACTGATGAACATTATCACATCATTTATTCAGAAAGTATAAATAAGGACAAATAAAGGTAGCATATTATTAACCGCAATGTTTATCATTGTAGTGTTATATGTTTATATTTGTAGTTTTATATGTTTATCATTGTAGTGTTATGTTTATATGTTTATCATTGTAGTGTTATATGTTTATCATTGTAGTGTTATATGTTTATCATTGTAGTGTTATATGTTTATCATTGTATTGTTATGTTTATCATTGTAGTGTTATATGTTTATAATTGTATTGTTATATGTTTATCATTGTATTGTTATATGTTTATCATTGTATTGTTATGTTTATCCTTGTAGTGTTATATGTTTATCATTGTATTGTTATATGTTTATCATTGTAGTGTTATATGTTTATCATTGTATTGTTATATGTTTATCATTGTATTGTTATATGTTTATCATTGTAGTGTTGTATGTTTATAGGCTTATCATTGTAGTGTTATGTTTATCATTGTAGTGTTATATGTTTATATGTTTATCATTGTAGTGTTATATGTTTTTATGTTTATCATTGTAGTGTTTATAATTGTAGTGTTACATGTTTGTATGTTTATTATTGTAGTGTTATATGTTTGTATGTTTATTATTGTAGTGTTATATGTTTATCATTGTAATGTTATGTTTATCATTATACATTTTGTCCACAAGCGATGCTGAGATCATTATCCATGCGTTCGTTACATCTCGTCTCGATTACTGTAACGTACTATTTTCGGGCCTCCCTATGTCTAGCATTAAAAGATTACAGATGGTACAAAATGCGGCTGCTAGACTTTTGACAAAAACAAGAAAGTTTGATCATATTACGCCTATACTGGCTCACTTGCACTGGCTTCCTGTGCACCTAAGATGCGACTTTAAGGTTTTACTACTTACGTATAAAATACTACACGGTCAAGCTCCTGCCTATCTTGACGATTGTATTGTACCATATGTCCCGGCAAGAAATCTGCGTTCAAAGAACTCCGGCTTATTAGTGATTCCCAGAGCCCAAAAAAAGTCTGCGGGCTATAGAGCGTTTTCTATTCGGGCTCCAATACTATGGAATGCCCTCCCGGTAAAAGTTAGAGATGCTACCTCAGTAGAAGCATTTAAGTCTCATCTTAAAACTCATTTGTATACTCTAGCCTTTAAATAGACTCCCTTTTTAGACCAGTTGATCTGCCGTTTCTTTTCTTTTCTTTTCTACTCTGCTCCGGGGTGGACCGCTAGCCTGTCCATCAGATGGGGACATCTCTACGCTGCTGACCCGTCTCCACTCGGGATGGTTCCCGCTGGCCCCACCATGGACTGGACTTTCGCTGATGTGTTGGACTTTCACAATATTATATCAGACCCACTCGACACCGAGGATGTCGTTGTGGCTTGTACAGCCCTTTGAGACACTAGTGATTTAGGGCTATATAAATAAACATTGATTGATTGATTGATTGATTATAGTGTTATATGGTTGTATGTTTATTATTGTAGTCGTGTTATATGTTTATCATTGTATTGTTATGTTTATCATTATAGTGTTATATGTTTATCATTGTATTGTTATATGTGTATCACTGTAGTGTTATATGTTTATCATTGTATTGTAATGTTTATCAGTGTATTGTAATGTTTATCAGTGTATTGTTATATGTTTATCATTGTATTGTTATATGTTTATCATTGTAGTGTTATATGTTTGTATGTTTATCATTGTATTGTTATTTGTTTATAGGTTTCTCATTGTAGTGATATATGTTTATATGTTTATCATTGTATATATGTTTATCATTGTAGTGTTATATGTTTAGCATTGTATTGTTATATGTTTATCATTAAAGTGTTATATGTTTATCATTGTATTGTTATATGTGTATCATTGTAGTGTTATATGTTTATCATTGTAGTGTTATATGTGTATCATTGTAGTGTTATATGTTTATCATTGTAGTGTTATATGTTTATCATTGTATTGTTATATGTTTATCATTGTAGTGTTATATGTTTATAGGTTTATCATTGTAGTGTTATGTTTATCATTGTAGTGTTATATGTTTATATGTTTTCATTGTAGTGTTATATGTTTTTATGTTTATCATTGTAGTGTTTATAATTGTAGTTTTATATGTTTGTATGTCTATTATTGTAGTGTTATATGTTTGTATGTTTATTATTGTAGTGTTATATGTTTATCATTGTAATGTTATGTTTATCATTATAGTGTTATATGGTTGTATGTTTATCATTGTAGTCGTGTTATATGTTTATCATTGTATTGTTATGTTTATCATTATAGTGTTATATGTTTATCATTGTATTGTTATATGTGTATCATTGTAGTGTTATATGTTTATCATTGTATTGTAATGTTTATCAGTGTATTGTAATGTTTATCAGTGTATTGTTATATGTTTATCATTGTAGTGTTATATGTTTGTATGTTTATCATTGTATTGTTATATGTTTATAGGTTTATCATTGTAGCGATATATGTTTATATGTTTATCATTGTATATATGTTTATCATTGTAGTGTTATATGTTTAGCATTGTATTGTTATATGTTTATCATTGAAGTGTTATATGTTAATCATTGTATTGTTATATGTGTATCATTGTAGTGTTATATGTTTATCATTGTAGTGTTATATGTGTATCATTGTAGTGTTATATGTTTATCATTGTATTGTTATGTTTATCATTGTAGTGTTATATGTTTATAATTGTATTGTTATATGTTTATCATTGTATTGTTATATGTTTATCATTGTAGTGTTATACGTTTATATATTTATCATTGTAGTGTTATAGGAGTGTAACATGGCTTAAAAGCAAGATGTCCCCTCGTGAGCATCATAGAGATGACATCAGGGCAATCCAGCTAGGATCCTCTAGTAACTCCTTTAAGGCAGTTAATATAAATAATATTCAGTGTTTGTTCTTATGTTTTTGAGTCAGCAAGGTACTTACTTAATACTTTTTGCACGGTAGATTTGTCTTTGCCACACAGTTTTGCTCACCAAGACATGCCAAACATTTTCTCTGGCTCCTTGGAAGCTGGAAAAGCGGATGGTGATGCCGAGCAGCCCGCTGCCCCCCCACACCTTGCTGGGGACCAGCGCCGTCTCCCTGACAGCCGAGGTCCTGATGCTGTACAGCAACATCTGGATGGGTCTCTCTGCGTTCCTCTCCAGCAATTCTGTCAGAGTGTTGCTGTCTTTGTTCTGTCACAACAACTTCTCAATCACATTTATATCAAAGGAGAGTGTAGTACAGTAGATCCCCGTTATTTGAATATGCAAAGGATATCCTGAAAGGGACAAGCAGTAGAAAGTGGATGGATCTACTGTTAACTGTATATAAGCACACCCACTTTGGATGCAAGTTGTAAACAAGTCCACTTACTAGCCTGGTGTCACCTACGGAGAGGATGAAATCAAAGAAGGGCTCCAGTCCTGCATGATAAGCTGGAGAATTCTTCTGGACCTGCAAAATATGCACAGAAGAATGATCTTAACACAATGACCTACTTGTCGAACTATTTGCCTTAAATATTAGACCGTTTGTCTGTTTTTAAACCTCTTCTTAACACATCTCTTTTCTTTGGCACGTTTTATATTGTTGATGTTATTGTTACTCCCATAGTATTTTATTTGGTTTTAGCCAAGTTTTTTATTGATTCTATTCTATTTGTTTTTATTGTTGTTCATTTTGGTTATTCTTTTTTATCAGCGTTTTTATAGCTCAGATGGATCTAATTGCCTTTGTTGTAGATGATGAGCCTTTTGTTAAATATTCCGTACAGCATTTGGTCCGCTGGTTACTTTTGGATTGATTTGGAAGTTGTTATTGTTTAAGGGCGGATAATGGCCCAGTGTTTCCCATAAACTGCCTAGATACCTGTGGCGGTGGGGGCGTGGCTATGGGCGTGGCTATGGGCGTGGTCAACATGATGTCATCGAGTAATTTGCATAATTTACTACAATGATATGATTTTCTCTAAAAAGGCTCAAAAAATGTACACTTACTAATTAATAATAACAGTTTTGTTTTAAACATCCATCCATACATCCATTTTACAATGTAATTACAACACTTTATGTACATATTTATATACAGATTTGAACAATAAGTTATTCACTGAAATATATGTATTAATTGTGGTTCTTACAAAAATATATGTTATAAAATCTAAAATCTAAAATGTCTCATAAAGCTCTGCCCCTTTAATTAGTGCATACTAAATAATTTAACTTTAGCCTACTACTACAACCATATTATTTACCAGCAACATAAAGTGAAACAGAGGCAGAGGTGTCCTGCCACAGTCAGTAACAAATAAACAGAAAACAGTAGTGGTGGTAGATAGACACAGAGCTTCATCAAACATCTGATCCACTGAACAAAGAGCTCCAAAAATCTTGAACTTTAGATTGCCATCAGTTTTACTCCCTACACTTAACCATGTGTTTCCTACTGCCAGCAGACTTTGCACCCTTTGTTATATACACATGTTGTGTTTCTAATATAAATACATTTAATAAAGTCAAATACAAATAAGGCAACAAGAGAAGTATCCTACACTTCTCTTTTGTAAAGTAAATATGAACAGCCGATATGGGCATTTACATCAACTATATGATTTGCCTGAGAAGCTGGAAAGGACAAAAAAAAAAAATTTTTTTTTTTTTTTTTTTAATTTTTAAAAAAAATTTGTGGCGGACGTAATTCTTTCGTGGCGGGCCGCCACAAATAAATGAATATGTGGGAAACACTGAGGGCCATGGTTATCTTTTACCTACATTTTTTAACTTGTGGTGATCCATCAGTCTTCCTGTTCCGTCTACCTCAGACCTGGGCAAAGTAAGGCCCGTTAATCTTTTCAATCTGGCGCACCGGATATTCCCAAATTATTTTTTTGATCTTTAAGTAGCTAGAAACTGTAGCTGAAATTATGATGTGCAGTGATGTTTTCTAATGACCGTAAGTATTTCAATGGTTGGAATATGTGCTTTTGCATGATATAATAGTTAATATGATAATCTAATTAGTTACTATGATCATCTAATTAGTTACTATGGTCATCGAATTAGTTACTATGGTCATCTAAGGAGTTACTATGGTCATCTAATGAGTTACTATGGTCATTGGATTAGTTACTATGGTCATCTAATTAGTTACTATGGTCATCTAATTAGTTACTATGGTAATGTAAGTCACAGCAGCTCAGACGAGGCACCAAGCAGTGAGGGTGGGGAGCGTTTCCACAGAGTGTTTCCAGAGCCTGAAATGTGGGTGTTAGGGACAGACGTGGAAGGAGATTTTTACAACAAAGTTCTAAAGCTTAGTGATATATCACATACATCAGATTGTAGGTGGGTTTATTTTTACCCTTCGCGTTCATATTTCGCTGTTTGTTGCATTTTTGTTACATTTCGCTTGATTGTAAAATATGTGGATGTAGAGGAGGTGTGACGTTCATATGTTGTCAATATTCAGTGTTTTATCCTTCATGGTTAATATTGTAAATCACACGTTATTTTCATGTACATTCTGGCTGTCCAATTCAGTAAAAAAATTAAAATTCCATTCCGTTTTTCAAGGCGGTCTGTCATAACGTTTTTAACTTTCAATCAGACATTATTGTGAGGTTTTGTATTAGTGTTCCTAAAAATAGATGCATCGGCCCCACAGACACATTTTTTTCTCTAAATTTGGCCCCCCGAGTCAAAATAATTGTACCCTGTAACCGTACGTCTGTCTTTAGACGGGTTGCACTGAAAACAACATTTTGTTGTAGTACTATTTAGGTGCAATGACAATAAAGTTCCATTCCATAATGTTTTTCTCAACATTTAAAGCCAAATATACTTATATTTAAAATAAAAACATTGCAGACTTCTTAAAATATTTGTCATGTTGTGATATGGTAAAATCATTTAAGTCCAATTTTTGGGTACCAATAAATATTTCATGCATACCGGTATTTAATGAGAATTGTTCCATGTAGTTTTTCTCCCAAGTGTGACTTTGGTAAATGTATTAAAACATATATAAAATAATAATAAAAAAAGGAAAACCTTAAACACTTTATTTTAATAAATTATGCCATTTTCTGGACTTAAATTTGTTTTTAAGGTTCAAATAAATCAAAAACCAGTTTCATTATGAATACATTTAGAGCTGTGTAAAAAAGAGCGGTGCAATAAAATGAAGTGTTGCATTCAAATGGAAAACTATGAAAAAGAGGAGTCAATAAATCATCATCATTATTATTAAATACATTCTAGCAAGACAAGTCACCACACCGGTTATTCTTGAAGCCTCTTCACTGATCAGTAAAAATCACGGCCTTCACTGACAGTAACGACAAACCTGATGTATTAGTTTACTTGCGTGAAAAAAAATGTCTTAAATATGTGACAAATTGTTGTAAAACGTGTTCACTTCGTTGAAGAGAAACGTTTTAAATAAAACATGCCCCGCCATTCCATGTAGTCAAGTGTTTACAAAAGTACGCCGCACTGATCCAGGTGTACTTGAACGCAACGCAATGCCGAGCTCTCGTCAACACAAAAAAGGATAAAAAAAAATATTATGAAGAAGAAACAGAAACCAAAAGGACAATATCTTTTTTTTGTTTCTATTGTCCTGCTTGAAGAAGTCATTTCACCACAAATTATCGCGCGTTTCTTCCTAGTGACAGCTGTCGCCGTTGAGTGAAGAACTTACTTTGAGGACATGGTAGCCTCCAGTTCCTCCTCCCGGCACCTGAATGCTGGCAGAGCCGCCCATGGCTGCCGAGGACTGGATTTAAAAGTTGGAGACAGTCGGTGAGATCATCACCAAACTAGGATTTCGCTTCCTGTTTGTCTGTCAAGCACTTCCGCCACACCGCTGGCCTGAAGAGTTAAGTGCACGGAATTAAGTGCACGGAGTTAAGTGCACTTAGTCAGAACTGAATCATACTCGACTTGGATGCCTTTCACAGGTAGGAGTGAAATAATACTTTTCATTGTATTGGGCTAAAATAACATTTAAAAAAAAAAAAAGATAATCTTCTAATTTTTATATGAAGCCAACGTTTTGTACATTAAATATATTAAAACCGATACAATGTAGGTCAACCAATATATGCTAAACTATCTAAACATAATATTGTGAGAGTCCAGTCCATTGTGGATCTAACACAGACCTGGGCATTCTACGGCCCGCGGGCCGGATGCCAATCATAAATTACAAAATACATTTAAAAAAGTATCTATGTCGAGTGTGCAATACAACGGTGCTGCTTTTGTTTCGAAAAGCGTTATTTGTATTACTTCCGTGTGGACGTATGCGCGTGTGCGATTGTGAGTGAATTGAACGGCGCAATCACAAATTACAAAATAAAGTTTAAAAAACATCTATGTCGTGCGCGCAATACAACTGTGCTGCTTTTATTTTGAAATGTGTTATTTATGGCCGTATGTCCGGGGGGAACCTGTGAGTGAAGGTGCATAGAGACAAGTGATGAGACGTTAAAAAAAGAAAAGTTGATGACGAATGCCGTGTTTTCAACAAGACATGGACTGGCAAGTATTTCTTTACATAAATTAAAGGTAAAGCCGTGTGCTTAATTTGTGGTACACAGCAGAATATCATTTGAATCGCCACTACACGATGAAACACGAGGGAAAATACCGTAATCTGTCTGATGAAGCGCGCGCAAGGGAGGCTGATGCGTTGATGGTAAAACTGCAAACCCAACAAGGACTTTTTGCCATATTTCAAACCCCCAGAGATGCAGCCGTCAGGACAAGTTTCGTCATTTCTCACAAAAGCGCCAGAAATATTAAGGCGTTTTCTGACGGAGAGTTTATTAAGGAGTGCTTATTGGACTTTGTTGCTCTGTATGCCCGGAGACTTGGACTGTTTTTCGCTAACTTTGGATGAGAGCTGTGATGTACGTGACACCGCCCAGCTGCTCTTCTTCTTACGTGGGATAACTGCAGACTTTCAAATCACGGAGTAGCTGGCAGCCATGCAGTCAATTAAAGAGACAACCACAGGTAATTATTTGTTCACATAGGTAAATGCGTATTTGGACATGTTAGGACTGAAATGGGACAAGCTGGCAGGTGTGACAATCCAATCCACTTTATTTATATAGCACATTTAAACAACAAAATGTTTCCAAAGTGCTGCACAACAATATTAAAAACAATATTCAAATATTATCCTTAGCTCCACCAATGACTGAATAAAAAGAAAAAACAATTACATATAAAACCAATATAAAAAACAATATAAAATAAATATGATTAAAAACTATTTTTAACAACAGATGGTTGTCCAAATCTGACGGGGAAAAATGTTGGATAATGCAGGATAAAGTGACCATCAAAAGCAATCTGCTTTTGTATAAAGTTAAGTTAGGTTAAATTAAATTATTATTATTATTATTTAATTATTATTATTATTATCATCATTATTATTTATCTTACGGTATATCAAAAATAATATTGAGCAAAATTTAATTGAAATATTGTCGTGTGGCCCTCCAGCAGTGCTCGGGTTGCTTATGCCGCCCCCGGTGAAAATTAATTGCCCACCCCTGATCTAACATAATAGTGTGAGAGTCCAGTCCATAGTGGATCTAACATAGTGTGAGAGTCCAGTCCATAGTGGATCTAACATCATCATCATCATCATCATCGGCGGTCACTCGAACGAGTATGACGATCCTCCTGGTAGGGGTGTATCCCTTTATGGAGGATGCCTGTGCGTGACTTAGTTTAACGTGGGGAGACTGGTGCACAGACAGTCACCACACGATCCTTGACAGAAATCGGGTCAGGGTCCAGTGGCATGGAGTCCAAGACGACTGGGGACCCTTTCCTGCTGCAGCCTTCTTCCGCCGTCGCAGCCGTTGTGGTAGTTCTTAAATCTACCGTCTTCCGCCTGCTCCGCCAATGAGGTCTTCACTGTATCCCTGGCTAGGGGGCAGTCAGGTACTAGGCCTTTACCAAGGACCACCTGGGGTAACAGTAGTAACACTGCAAAAACTGAAATCTAATTAAGATGAAATATCTCAAATAAGGGTGATATTTGCTTATTTTCTGTCTGTTAAGATAATTCTTCTCACTAAGCAGATTTTATGTTAGAGTGTTTTACTTGTTTTAAGGGTTTTGGTCCTAAATGATCTCAGTAAGATATTACAGCTTGTTACTGAGATTTTATGACCTGTATTGAGTAAAACATGCTTGAAACTAGAATTTGTGTCTCATAATTAAAACAGATGACAGCCAAATGGACTTTGCTGTTTTATTTTCAATGAAACAATTGAAAATACGTACTCATATAGTAGTACAGTTGGCACAGTACAGTAAACTGACAGTTAATATTTAAACATTTAACATTTCAAACAATTTTGAACAGAAATAGTTCATGCACATTCAGATAAATTCTTCAAATTTACAATTTAAAAAAATTTGGCCGGGGGCCGGGCTGTATATATGCGCACTAATTGACTAAATTGACTAAAGAGCACGCATTTGGAGCGATAATAGTGTGAGAGTCCAGTCCATAGTGGATCTAACATAATAGTGTGAGAGTCCAGACCATAGTGGATCTAACATAATAGTGTGAGAGTCCAGTCCATAGTGGATCTAACATAATAGTGTGAGAGTCCAGACCATAGTGGATCTAACATAATATTGTGAGAGTCCAGTCCATAGTGGATCTAACATAATAGTGTGAGAGTCCAGACCATAGTGGATCTAACATAATAGTGTGAGAGTCCAGTCCATAGTGGATCTAACATAATAGTGTGAGAGTCCAGTCCATAGTGGATCTAACATAATGGTGTGAGAGTCCAGTCCATAGTGGATCTAACATAATGGTGTGAGAGTCCAGTCCATAGTGGATCTAGTTAATAGTGTGAGAGTCCAGTCCATAGTGGATCTTACATAATAGTGTGAGAGTCCAGTCCATAGTGGATCTAACATAATAGTGTGAGAGTCCAGTCCATAGTGGCTCTAACATAATGGTGTGAGAGTCCAGTCCATAGTGGATCTAGTTAATAGTGTGAGAGTCCGGTCCATAGTGGATCTTACATAATAGTGTGAGAGTCCAGTCCATAGTGGATCTAACATAATAGTGTGAGAGTCCAGTCCATAGTGGATCTAACATAATAGTGTGAGAGTCCAGTCCATAGTGGATCTAACATAATAGTGTGAGAGTCCAGTCCATAGTGGATCTAACATAATAGTGTGAGAGTCCAGTCCATAGTGGATCTAACATAATATTGTGAGAGTCCAGTCCATAGTGGATCTAACATAATACTGTGAGAGTCCAGTCCATAGTGGATCTAACATAATAGTGTGAGAGTCCAGTCCATAGTGGATCTAACATAATATTGTGAGAGTCCAGTCCATAGTGGATCTAACATAATAGTGTGAGAGTCCAGTCCATAGTGGATCTAGTTAATAGTGTGAGAGTCCAGTCCATAGTGGATCTAACATAATAGTGTGAGAGTCCAGACCATAGTGGATCTAACATAATAGTGTGAGAGTCCAGTCCATAGTGGATCTAACATAATAGTGTGAGAGTCCAGACCATAGTGGATCTAACATAATATTGTGAGAGTCCAGTCCATAGTGGATCTAACATAATAGTGTGAGAGTCCAGACCATAGTGGATCTAACATAATAGTGTGAGAGTCCAGTCCATAGTGGATCTAACATAATAGTGTGAGAGTCCAGTCCATAGTGGATCTAACATAATGGTGTGAGAGTCCAGTCCATAGTGGATCTAACATAATGGTGTGAGAGTCCAGTCCATAGTGGATCTAGTTAATAGTGTGAGAGTCCAGTCCATAGTGGATCTTACATAATAGTGTGAGAGTCCAGTCCATAGTGGATCTAACATAATAGTGTGAGAGTCCAGTCCATAGTGGCTCTAACATAATGGTGTGAGAGTCCAGTCCATAGTGGATCTAGTTAATAGTGTGAGAGTCCAGTCCATAGTGGATCTTACATAATAGTGTGAGAGTCCAGTCCATAGTGGATCTAACATAATAGTGTGAGAGTCCAGTCCATAGTGGATCTAACATAATATTGTGAGAGTCCAGTCCATAGTGGATCTAACATAATAGTGTGAGAGTCCAGTCCATAGTGGATCTAACATAATAGTGTGAGAGTCCAGTCCATAGTGGATCTAACATAATATTGTGAGAGTCCAGTCCATAGTGGATCTAACATAATACTGTGAGAGTCCAGTCCATAGTGGATCTAACATAATAGTGTGAGAGTCCAGTCCATAGTGGATCTAACATAATATTGTGAGAGTCCAGTCCATAGTGGATCTAACATAATAGTGTGAGAGTCCAGTCCATAGTGGATCTAGTTAATAGTGTGAGAGTCCAGTCCATAGTGGATCTAACATAATAGTGTGAGAGTCCAGTCCATAGTGGATCTAACATAATGGTGTGAGAGTCCAGTCCATAGTGGATCTAGTTAATAGTGTGAGAGTCCAGTCCATAGTGGATCTAACATAATAGTGTGAGAGTACAGTCCATAGTGGATCTAACATAATAGTGTGAGAGTCCAGTCCATAGTGGATCTAACATAATATTGTGAGAGTCTAGTCCATAGTGGATCTAACATAATAGTGTGAGAGTCCAGTCCATAGTGGATCTAGTTAATAGTGTGAGAGTCCAGTCCATAGTGGATCTAACATAATCGTGTGAGAGTCCAGTCCATAGTGGATCTAACATAATAGTGTGAGAGTCCAGTCCATAGTGGATCTAACATAATAGTGTGAGAGTCCAGCCCATAGTGGATCTAACATAATAGTGTGAGAGTCCAGACCAGAGGTCACCAACCTTTTTGAAACCAAGGGCTACTTCTTGGGTACTGATTAATGCGAAGGGCTACCAGTTAGATACACACTTAAATAAATTGCCAGAAGTAGCCAATTTGCTCAATTTACCTTTAACTCTGTTATTATTAATAATTAATGATATTTATGTTTGTGGAAACACTGATCATCTTAATGATTTCTCACAATAAATATATATAGAAACAGATAAATATCAATATGCAACACTTTATTTTTATATTTTCTCTAAGTGCACATTTTTCAAATTGAACATTTTCAAATGATCACTTCTAAGACAGTCTTGTGAAATCACAATATCCCATTTTAACTAGCTAGCCACTAAGATTTTTTAACAAATCATGAATTACTTTGCACCATGTTTGTACAAATAATAACTCATGTAAAATACAAAAGTAAACTCTCAAATTTTTAAATCATGTCACACTTTGAACTGGACACCAAATCTGTTATCTGTTTCTTTGTCAGTTAGTAGGAAGCCTGGCATTGCATGCTGTTAACTAGTGTGTTGTACTCTGGTGTGTAACTTGACACTGCAACTCTGAGTGAGTCTTGCAGATGTGCATCAGTGAGGCGTGTTCTGTGTTTGTTCTTGATGAAGTTCATGTCAGAAAAGGCTGATTCACAAAGATAAGATTTTTCCTCATTGTTTGCGGAACCTTCTTAATCTTTTGGACATATTTTCACAGCAATCTGGCCTTAAGCTTAATTATGATAAATGTAAAATGTTAAGGATCGGAAATCTAAAGGGAACGTCCTTTCGAATGGAATGCAAAGTGCCTGTTTTGTGGACAGATGGACCAGTTAACATACTTGGTGTTGTTGTCCCAGAAAATCTGGAAGATCTAGGCTCAGTAAATTATGATAATCGACTAAGAAAGCTGGACAAAATTATGCAATTATGGAAAGGGAAATCCCTAATCTTGTATGGTAAAATGTCTATTGCCAACTCGTTAATTATTCCTCAATTTATTTATTTGTTTTTGTCATTACCAGCTCCATCACAAAACTTTTTTAAGATTTATGAGCGGAGGTTCTTCGATTTTGTCTGGAACGGCAAACCAGAAAAGATTAAAAGAAAGGTTTTGTACAAAGAGTATGAATATGGGGGCCTGAAACTTCTCAACCTTGAAGCTATGTGTCTGTCTTTAAAAGCATCAATTGTTCCAAAGATGTATTTAAACATTGAGTGGTACACAAATGTCCTGTTGGACAAAAAACATGTACTGTATCAAAAGAAATTGTATCCTTTTTTACAAGTGATCCCCTCCCAGAGAGTCTGCTGGGAAACATGGCGGGGTTCATAAAGGAAACAATCCACTCATAGTGGTGTTTTCAATTTTATGTGCCAGAAAAAAGAGACGATATTTTGCAGCAGTTAATATGGATGAACTCTAATATTGTAATAGATGGAAAGCCTTTCTTTTGGAAAAATATGTTTGAAAGAGGAATCATTTTTGTCAATGATATTATCAATGAGAATGGTAAAATTATGAATTATGATGAATTTTGAGCTATGTATGGTGATGCTTGCTCAAGCTTTTCATTTTATCAACTAACTGGAGTAATTGGAAAAAGATGGAAACAAATAATTAATTATGGAACTACTAAATTATTAGTTTGTAAACCTCTAATAAGAAATTGTAGTTGGCAAAAAGGAACTAAAATAAATAGAAAAATATATAATTTTTATTTAATAAAGAAATCTTTGAAGGCTGCCTCATACAACACAAATGGAAAATGGGAGGACTTTTTTGACTGCCCGTTGCCATGGGATGCCATATTCAAACTAATCTATAAAACCACTATCGATGTGCAAAATCTTTATTTTCAAATTAAAATTATTTATAACTTCTTACCCACAGGGAAAATGTTAAAATTATGGAATATGACAGAGTCAGATGATTGCCAATTTTGTTGTCAGGAGCCTGAATCCACCCTGCATTTGTTTTGGTATTGTCATATTGTGTCTTTGTTTTGGGTGGGAGTTGAAAAAATGTGTTTAAGGATTGGTTTGTTTATGAAGCTTAATGTGGTTTCTGTTATTTTAGGAGAGTTCATTGACAATCATGATTTAGTCAATTTAATTATAGTACTCGGTAAAATGTTTATTTTTAAGGCCAAAAACAGATATTCACTTAGTATTACTTTCTTTAAAACATTTATTCAGTATTTTCTAACTTTAGAAAGTTACATGGTTGAAAACGATAATGATGCCAAAAAACATTAAAAAAAAAGATGAGAAGTCCTCAAAGGCTTATTTTGAAAGTATAATTATGTTTATAGATTATATGATATCTGTTGTTGTGTTCCCTAATTTGAGTGACCTGGACATAATCTGGACTGTACATAAATGCTTATTTTGAAAATGTAATTTTGTTTATAAATTATATGCAATCTGTTGTGTTCCCTAATTTTTTTCTGTGTACATGAATGAAGGTGTGTGTTGCTGAGTCCGACTTGGACATTATCTGGACTGGGCCTGGTTTAAAAAACCCTTTAAACAAATCTAACTTCATTGACAACCTGGTCTGTTGAAGATAAGGCCCTTTTTTAAAAAATAAAATAAAATAAGATAAATAAATAAAAAACATTTTCTTGGATAAAAAAGAAAGTAAAACAATATTAAAAAAAATTACATAAAAAATAGTAATTAATGAAAATGTTAGTGGACCAGCAGCCTATACAATCATGTGTGCTTCAGGGACTGTGTCCCTTGCAGATGTGTTGTCTATGTTGTGGGAACCAGAATATTGGTAGCAGAAAGAAATAACCCCTTTTGTGTGACTGGGTGTGGATGAGTGTGCATGGGGGAGGTTGTTTGGGTTGATGCACTGATTGAAAGTGTATCTTGTGTTTTTTCTATGTAGATTTAATTTTTAAAAAAAAATAAAAATAAAAAAAATATATTTTTATTTTTTATTTTTATTTTTTAAATTTATTTATTTATTTATTTTTTTAGAACAGGCCCGCGGGCGACTCATCTGGTCCTTACGGGCGACCTGGTGCCCGCGGGCACCGCGTTGGTGACCCCTGGTCCAGACCATAGTGGATCTAAAATAATAGTGTGAGAGTCCAGTCCATAGTGGATCTAACATAATGGTGTGAGAGTCCAGACCATAGTGAATCTAACATAATGGTGTGAGAGTCCAGACCATAGTGGATCTAACATAATAGTGTGAGAGTCCAGTCCATAGTGGATCTAACATAATGGTGTGAGAGTCCAGACCATAGTGAATCTAACATAATGGTGTGAGAGTCCAGACCATAGTGGATCTAACATAATAGTGTGAGAGTCCAGTCCATAGCGGATCTAACATAATAGTGTGAGAGTTCAGTCCATAGTGGATCTAACATAATGGTGTGAGAGTCCAGTCCATAGTGGATCTAACATAATGGTGTGAGAGTCCAGACCATAGTGGATCTAACATAATAGTGTGAGAGTCCAGTCCATAGTGGATCTAACATAATGGTGTGAGAGTCCAGACCATAGTGGATCTAACATAATGGTGTGAGAGTCCAGACCATAGTGGATCTAACATAATGGTGTGAGAGTCCAGTCCATAGTGGATCTAACATAATGGTGTGAGAGTCCAGTCCATAGTGGATCTAGTTAATAGTGTGAGAGTCCAGTCCATAGTGGATCTTACATAATAGTGTGAGAGTCCAGTCCATAGTGGATCTAACATAATAGTGTGAGAGTCCAGTCCATAGTGGATCTAACATAATGGTGTGAGAGTCCAGTCCATAGTGGATCTAGTTAATAGTGTGAGAGTCCAGTCCATAGTGGATCTTACATAATAGTGTGAGAGTCCAGTCCATAGTGGATCTAACATAATAGTGTGAGAGTCTAGTCCATAGTGGATCTAACATAATATTGTGAGAGTCCAGTCCATAGTGGATCTAACATAATAGTGTGAGAGTCCAGTCCATAGTGGATCTAACATAATATTGTGAGAGTCCAGTCCATAGTGGATCTAACATAATAGTGTGAGAGTCCAGTCCATAGTGGATCTAACATAATGGTGTGAGAGTCCAGTCCATAGTGGATCTAACATATTATTGTGAGAGTCCAGTCCATAGTGGATCTAACATAATGGTGTGAGAGTCCAGTCCATAGTGGATCTAACATAATAGTGTGAGAGTCCAGTCCATAGTGGATCTAACATAATAGTGTGAGAGTCCAGTCCATAGTGGATCTAACATAATGGTGTGAGAGTCCAGTCCATAGTGGATCTAACATAATGGTGTGAGAGTCCAGTCCATAGTGGATCTAGTTAATAGTGTGAGAGTCCAGTCCATAGTGGATCTAACATAATAGTGTGAGAGTCCAGTCCATAGTGGATCTAACATAATAGTGTGAGAGTCCAGTCCATAGTGGATCTAACATAATGGTGTGAGAGTCCAGTCCATAGTGGATCTAACATAATGGTGTGAGAGTCCAGTCCATAGTGGATCTAGTTAATAGTGTGAGAGTCCAGTCCATAGTGGATCTAACATAATATTGTGAGAGTCCAGTCCATAGTGGATCTAACATAATAGTGTGAGAGTCCAGTCCATAGTGGATCTAACATAATAGTGTGAGAGTCCAGTCCATAGTGGATCTAACATAATATTGTGAGAGTCCAGTCCATAGTGGATCTAACATAATAGTGTGAGAGTCCAGTCCATAGTGGATCTAGTTAATAGTGTGAGAGTCCAGTCCATAGTGGATCTAACATAATAGTGTGAGAGTCCAGTCCATAGTGGATCTAACATAATAGTGTGAGAGTCCAGTCCATAGTGAATCTAACATAATATTGTGAGAGTCCAGTCCATAGTGGATCTAACATAATAGTGTGAGAGTCCAGTCCATAGTGGATCTAACATAATAGTGTGAGAGTCCAGTCCATAGTGGATCTAACATAATATTGTGAGAGTCCAGTCCTTAGTGGATCTAACATAATAGTGTGAGAGTCCAGTCCATAGTGGATCTAACATAATATTGTGAGAGTCCAGTCCATAGTGGATCTAACATAACAGTGAGATAGTCCAGTCCATAGTGGATCTAACATAATAGTGTGAGAGTCCAGTTCATGGTGGATCTAACATAACATTGTGAGAGTCCAGTCCATAGTGGATCTAACATAATAGTGTGAGAGTCCAGTCCATAGTGGATCTAGTTAATAGTGTGAGAGTCCAGTCCATAGTGGATCTAACATAATAGTGTGAGAGTCCAGTCCATAGTGGATCTAACATAATAGTGTGAGAGTCCAGTCCATAGTGGATCTAACATAATATTGTGAGAGTCCAGTCCATAGTGGATCTAACATATTAGTGTGAGAGTCCAGTCCATAGTGGATCTAACATAATAGTGTGAGAGTCCAGTCCATAGTGGATCTAACATAATATTGTGAGAGTCCAGTCCATAGTGGATCTAACATATTAGTGTGAGAGTCCAGTCCATAGTGGATCTAACATAATAGTGTGAGGGTCCAGTCCATAGTGGATCTAACATAATAGTGAGAGAGTCCAGTCCATAGTGGATCTAACATAATAGTGTGAGATTCCAGTCCATAGTGGATCTAACATAATAGTGTGAGAGTCCAGTCCATAGTGGATCTAACATAATAGTGAGATAGTCCAGTCCATAGTGGATCTAACATAATAGTGTGAGAGTCCAGTCCATAGTGGATCTAGTTAATAGTGTGAGAGTCCAGTCCATAGTGGATCTAACATAATAGTGTGAGAGTCCAGTCCATAGTGGATCTAACATAATAGTGTGAGATTCCAGTCCATAGTGGATCTAACATAATAGTGTGAGATTCCAGTCCATTGTGGATCTAACATAATAGTGTGAGAGTCCAGTCCATAGTGGATCTAACATAATAGTGTGAGAGTCCAGTCCATAGTGGATCTAACATAATAGTGTGAGATTCCAGTCCATAGTGGATCTAACATAATAGTGTGAGAGTCCAGTCCATAGTGGATCTAAAATAATAGTGTGAGAGTCCAGTCCATAGTGGATCTAACATAATAGTGTGAGATTCCAGTCCATAGTGGATCTAACATAATAGTGTGAGATTCCAGTCCATAGTGGATCTAACATAATAGTGTGAGAGTCCAGTCCATAGTGGATCTAACATAATAGTGTGAGAGTCCAGTCCATAGTGGATCTAACATAATAGTGTGAGATTCCAGTCCATAGTGGATCTAACATAATAGTGTGAGAGTCCAGTCCATAGTGGATCTAACATAATAGTGTGAGAGTCCATTCCATAGTACAAACCCTGTTTCCATATGAGTTGGGAAATTGTGTTAGATGTAAATATAAACGGAATACAATGATTTGCAAATCATTTTAAACTCATATTCAGTTGAATGTGCTACAAAGACAACATATTAGACCCCCGGACTGTTGAACAACTTAAGCTGTACATCAAGCAAGAATGGGAAATAATTCCACCTGAGAAGCTTAAACAATGTGTCTCCTCAGTTTCCAAACGTTTACTGAGCGTTGTTAAAAGGAAAGGCCATGTAACACAGTGGTGAACATGCCCTTTCCCAACTACTTTGGAACGTGTTGCAGCCATGAAATTCTAAGTTAATTATTATTTGCAAAAAAAAATAAAGTTTATGAGTTTGAACATCAAATATCTTGTCTTTGTAGTGCATTCAACTGAATATGGGTTGAAAAGGATTTGCAAATCATTGTATTTCGTTTACATTTACATCTAACACAATTTCCCAACTCATATGGAAACAGGGTTTGTAGATCTAACATAATAGTGTGAGAGTCCAGTCCATAGTGGATCTAACATAATATTGTGAGAGTCCAGTCCTTAGTGGATCTAACATAATAGTGTGAGAGTCCAGTCCATAGTGGATCTAACATAATAGTGTGAGAGTCCAGTCCATAGTGGATCTAACATAATAGTGTGAGAGTCCAGTCCATAGTGGATCTAACATAATAGTGTGAGAGTCCAGTCCATAGTGGATCTAACATAATAGTGAGAGTCCAGTCCATAGTGGATCTAACATAATAGTGTGAGAGTCCAGTCCATAGTGGGGCCAGCATGAGATCATCTTGAGTGGAGACAAGTCAGCAGTGCAGAGATGTCCCCAACTGATGAGTGGTCCACCCTGGGTCCCGACTTTGGACAGCTAGCGCTTCATCTGTGGTCACCGAATCTGTGAGAGGGGGGCAGAGCAGAAAAGTGACGGCCGATCAACTGGTCTAAAAGGGGGGTCTATTTAAAGGTTAGAGCAGTGGTCCCCAACCACCGATTGGTACCGGGTCGCTAAAGAAAAAAAAGAAAAATGTTTTTATTTTATTTTTTTAATTTTTTTAAGTAAATCAACATAAAAAACACAATATATAGATTATATATCAATATAGATCAATACAGTCTGCAGGGATACAGTCCGTAAGCACACATGATTGTATTTCTTTATGAAAAAAAAAAAAAAAAAACACACTCCCCCCCGGTCCGTGGGACAAAACTTTAAGCGTTGACCGGTCCGCAGCAACAAAAAGGTTGCGGACCACTTAGTTAGAGTATACAAATGAGTTTTAAGATTGGACTTAAATGCTTCTACTGAGGTAGCATCTCTAACTGTTACTGCTAGAACATTCCAGAGTACTGGAGCCCCAATAGAAAGCTTTGGGCAGAAAATGACCCATTGGCTGCACTTTGGACACCCCTGGGTTAGATGGATGTTTGGAGTAAAAGAAGCGCGCTTGTTGGGCTAAAAAAATTAGACAATGATTTGGAATCCATCTGTTTTATCGATCAGTTTTCATTATCATTTATTTTTAGTGAGTACATATACATCTTATAAGTTCTAGTGTTTAAGGCTTAAACCTGAACTTGTCTTCTATGCGTTTAGCTCGTTAGCGTCCTTTGTCGTGAGTGAACAACAGCAATTGAAGAGAGTCAGGGAGGTTCTGGAGCTGAGTCTAATCTAACAATTACGATAGTCGCTTTTATTGCACGTGTTGATCCCAAATCAGGGGTTAATGTCAACATTAAGTTTGGATTTGGAGGAGCAAGATGATATATAGCGTATGGTGGCGCCTTCATGCAATATAATTCAAGCTTTATTAGAGTGTCAAAAATATGGATTTTTAGGGGTGTCTCAGTTGTTACCATTTTCTATTTATATCTCAGATATTGTGATAGTCGAGACCACCCCTCAAACACTGCGGCAGTGTAGTGACAATACCGTACAACATCAATAATGGTTTGAGTCCTATTCCCTGCTTCCTTTTTTGTCACACTCTTGGAAGCATCATTCAAGCAGCCAGTGAGAGATGTACTTCACCTGGTGATGCTTTCTCTTCAACCAGACAATAAATAAAGGCTGACTTTTAGCAGCAGCTTGCTGACACTTCAGAACTTTGTAATGGTGCTCTGAAAAGCTACGTCAGATTTATTCCTCGGTCCTCAAAGAAGTTGAAACTTCTGCTAAAGCTGCAAAAAAGAGTGCACAATACTTTTTGTTAAGGCTCAGCCATCCACATGTCAAGAAACAGGATCTGTTTGAAATGTTCTTTAGTTGTTTATTATGGCTGATTAACTGCAATTAATAACATTTAACAATATGTTTATTAGAATGGGTGTAGTTCATCATGCTGACAGCCGTTTGTAATATTTGATATACCTTTTTTTTACCTTAGAGCAGGGGTGTGCACTGAGGGCCGCATGCTGAAGAATCAAAGGACGCCTTTTGATATTTTCTTTTTACAAAACAACCCATGTTGACATGCTGAGAAATTCTATCAATCTAAAGAAAAATGTAGTATTTCAGCTTTGTGTTACATATGATAAAGCGTAGTATTAATTACATTACGTTTTTTTGCTCGTTACTCAATTTTGGTTGTGGATTTTTTTTTTCTCAAATTTTTTTCTCAGAATCAAACCTTTTTTTTCACATAGTATTTTAATTTTCTTGTTTTTTTCTCATGATGATACCACTTATTTTTAAATGCTTTTATTTTTTTTAAATGCAATCTAATAATATTACGTTATTCTCTTCTTTAAATTGCAACATAATTTGTGTAAATCTACAACTTTTTTGGGTTAAGTATTATGACTTAATTCTCCAAATATTTCAACTTTAATCCATCCATTCATTTTCTACCTTTTGTCCCTCTCAGCTTAATTTTCATAAAATATTCTCTGTTTTTTTCCCATTTTTGCTGTTGTTTTTTCCCCCAATGCTCTTGTTCAAATTGTATTTTCAGAACGTGCCCAGGTCCAATTTAAAAAAAACAAAAAAAGGGACAGGCTACCCCTGCACAAGCGGGCCAAAACATTAGAAACATCTTAGTGCTTTGTGTTGTGCATTGTCACATGTACTGTGTCACATACACGACTGCAAACTACATTAATAGGAATTGTTGTCAAAACTGAGCTTTGTGGCCACCAAATGGTTTAATACAGCAGCAGATGTGCAAGTGTACATATTATTGAGGGCAGTATGCGTATGCTCGCTGCTCATGAAAGTGCTCCTACGGCTCATTTGCAGCCATCGCACGTATTATTCATCTACTGCTTCGGTGCCAAGCTGAATCAAGCCGTGGCCGTGCAGTCAATAATAGGACAAGATTTAAATAAGTCCTAGCCATTATAATTACTTTCCAAGTCCGAGGCCTTAAGGTGTCTAGCTTGATGCGGACATCACTTGTCCTTTAATGTGCAGTGCGCTCGCTTGTTGGCTCAAAGTTGAGCACAAAAGCTTGTTAATATTGACCTTTGGAGAGTTAAAATGCATGCTTGTTTATGTTGGCAATTATAAAAAGCAATAGCTGTGAGGCAACATAATGGGTACAGACAGCTGTGTGCATATATGAATGGAGTAATGCGGGGAAGGGTAGTGAGCAGCCTGCAGTCAATATCATCATTATCATCCATTCATTAGACAATGAGAGCATGAAGATCTATCATTAGGCTAATGTCCTTGTCGCAGGAGATATATTTGGCACTGATGAAGCTTTAGACAGAAATGTTTGTATTTACAAACCCCGTTTCCATATGAGTTGGGAAATTGTGTTAGATGTAAATATAAACGGAATACAATGATTTGCAAATCCTTTTCAACCCATATTCAATTGAATGCACTACAAAGACAAGATATTTTATGTTCAAACTCATAAACTTTATTTTTTTTTTGCAAATAATAATTAACTTAGAATTTCATGGCTGCAACACGTGCCAAAGTAGTTAGGAAAGGGCATGTTCACCACTGTGTTACATGGCCTTTCCTTTTAACAACACTCAGTAAACGTTTGGGAACTGAGGAGACACATTTTTGTAGCTTCTCAGGTGGAATTCTTTCCCATTCTTGCTTGATGTACAGCTTAAGTTGTTCAACAGTTGTGGTATTTTAGGCTTCATAATGCGCCACACATTTTCAATGGGAGACAGATCTGGACTACAGGCAGGCCAGTCTAGTACCCGCGCTCTTTTACTATGAAGCCACGTTGATGTAACACGTGGCTTGGCATTGTCTTGCTGAAATAAGCAGGGGCGTCCATGGTAACGTTGCTTGGATGGCAACATATGTTGCTCCAAAACCTGTATGTACCTTTCAGCATTAATGGCGCCTTCACAGATGTGTAAGTTACCCATGTCTTGGGCACTAATACACCCCCATACCATCACACATGCTGGCTTTTCAATTTTGCGCCTATAACAATCCGGATGGTCCTTTTCCTCTTTGGTCTGGAGGACACGACGTCCACAGTTTCCAAAAACTATTTGAAATGTGGACTCGTCAGACCACAGAACACTTTTCCACTTTGTATCAGTCCATCTTAGATGAGCTCAGGCCCAGCGAAGCCGACGGCGTTTCTGGGTGTTGTTGATAAACGGTTTTCGCCTTGCATAGGAGAGTTTTAACTTGCACTTACAGATGTAGCGACCAACTGTAGTTACTGACAGTGGGTTTCTGAAGTGTTCCTGAGCCCATGTGGTGATATCCTTTACACACTGATGTCGCTTGTTGATGCAGTACAGCCTGAGGGATCGAAGGTCACAGGCTTAGCTGCTTACGTGCAGTGATTTCTCCAGATTCTCTGAACCCTTTGATGATATTACGGACCGTAGATGGTGAAATCCCTAAATTCCTTGCAATAGCTGCTTGAGAAAGGTTTTTCTTAAACTGTTCAACAATTTGCTCACGCATTTGTTGACAAAGTGGTGACCCTCGCCCCATCCTTGTTTGTGAATGACTGAGCATTTCATGGAATCTACTTTTATACCCAATCATGGCACCCACCTGTTCCCAATTTGCCTGTTCACCTGTGGAATGTTCCAAATAAGTCTTTGATGAGCATTCCTCAACTTTATCAGTATTTATTGCCACCTTTCACAACTTCTTTGTCACGTGTTGCTGGCTTCAAATTCTAAAGTTAATGATTATTTGCAAAAAAAAAAAATGTTTATCAGTTTGAACATCAAATATGTTGTCTTTGTAGCATATTCAACTGAATATGGGTTGAAAATGATTTGCAAATCATTGTATTCCGTTTATATTTACATCTAACACAATTTCCCAAATCATATGGAAACGGGGTTTGTATTACACAATTGCCTATACATTTGATGATCTGTTTTTTTATGTACAATGTAAAAAAAGGTGTAGATTTTACAGTAAAAAACTGACAGGTCAGTCGCAAAAATTTTACCGTAAAATGTAGTGTTTTATTCAGCATGTTACTGAAAATGGAAAAAACAGTACCACTGTTTTTCACAGTACAAAACTGGCATCTCAGTTGATAGAATGTTACTGTAAAATGTACAGTGTTTTTTTTTACTGTCAATATGAAACTGCATTTTTACAGTAAAATTCTGGCAATTTAGCTGCCGGATTTTACCGTAAAAACAACAACTGTAGATTTTAGCGTGTACTATTGTGAATAGCAAAACAGTACCACCGTTTTTTTACAGTAAAAAACTGGCAGCTCCGTTGCCAGCATTTTATGGTCAAAAAACAGTGGTACTGTTTTTTCATGTACAGTAAAATGCTGTAAAACCACAGTCAATTTGCTGTAAAATCTATTTATAAACTTGGACAATTTGATAAATAACTTGCTCTGAAATCATAAATCAAGCAGATAAAAAGTATTTATTTGTAGTTTAACAAAAACATTGTTTGAATGTATAATCATATATTTGTTAGATTATAATGTTTATGTTTAAAAAATACGCAATTGCAATGAGTACATGTATTTTTTTCTGTCAAAATGGAAAAAACTAATACATTCAGTAAGAAAAAATAAAGTACCTAAATGACGTTTATTATCTCCAGGCTTTCGAAGGCCAAATATAATTATGTGGCGGGCCAGATCTGGCCTACGGGCCTTGAGTTTGACACCTGTGCGTTAAGGGAATAAAATCATCAATTGTCATGGCCTAAATATCAGTGTATTGTTCCAGCGGACATTGCAGGGCATACAAGGTAAATATTCAACTAAATAATATAATGAGATCTGGAAAACCTAGTCAATTTATGTATTTAATTACGTCAATGTTGTTCTTTCTTACAAAATAAATATTGAACAATTTGTTTCCCATTAATTTTACTCCAAAACATGCATCCAATCCCTTCAAGCCACACCTCCCCCCTCCCCCATTTTTGAAATCCAAATTAGTAATAGAGTACAGTAATACTCTCAACTATTGAGTTGGAAATCTTCAAAATGCAACACGGAACGACAAAGGAAGTCCTTCATACCGACAGCCATCAGACTGTATAATGCATATGTTCCTTTTTGACTGTACTTAAATGCATAATAGACTGTTTTTATATTATTCACATGTGAATAAAGCTGTGTACTAGATTGTATTTATATTATTCACATGTGAATAATGCTGTATAAGAGACTGTATTTATATTATTCACATGTAAATAATGTTGTATAATAGACTGTATTTATATTATTCACATGTGAATAATGCTGTATAAGAGACTGTATTTATATTATTCACATGTAAATAATGTTGTATAATAGACTGTATTTATATTATTCACATGTGAATAATGCTGTATAATAGACTGTATTTATATTATTCACATGGGAATAATGCTGTGTAAGAGACTGTATTTATATTATTCACATGTGAATAATGCTGTGTAAGAGACTGTATTTATATTATTCACATGTGAATAATGTTGTATAATAGACTGTATTTATATTATTCACATGTGAATAATGCTGTATAATAGACTGTATTTATATCATTCACGTGTAAAAAAAACCAAAGGGTTTATTGTTTATTGTGAGCGAACTGTGGTGCTTAATTTCCCCCAGGGATCAATAAAGTACTTTGTATTCTATTCTATTCTATTCAGAAGAAATGCCATCCAAATTTTGTTACCCTTATCCAGTGTTATTTTGTAAAGTCAAATAGTGCGGCCCGGGTGTTATTTTCTGGCCACAGCTTGTTTTTTATTGGTCCTCAGCACCTTTTACATATACAATTAATTCATTATCAATGAGATAGTCTTAGATATTATGTTAATTTGCTTATACCATAAAGCTTTTCCTGTAGAAATGTCTAAATACCATAGTGTAAATCAACTAAAGAGACAAAACAACAATTTGAACACAAGAGAGCACTGTTTAGCACTGTTTAAAAGGTTTACCTTAATAAAGTGACACATTACATTTATGCATAGAAAATCAGCACTTGAAGCAAAATGACATAAGATAACAATACAGTAGATACCCTCACATAACTGTTATATAAATATGTTAAAATATAAGACAAAGCTACATAATGCCATCTTTAAACAAAAGGCTTTTTAAATAAAGCACTACTGAATAGGGATTTTTTTTAAAGTCTGTACTCTAAGAGTTGTCCTCAAATTCCCTAAAAGGCTAAAAACAGTTTTATGTGGGTGTGCTCTTCATTACAATGATTGTACGGGTACATAATAGAGGTGGACCAGCCAGGACACACACCTTTTGTCAGCAAAAATCGAATTACTTTTTTAGAGTTTAATGTGGTTAGTGTTTGATCATTTTACAGCAAAGCAAGGTTTGTACAATGTTGACATTATATGTATATACAGTAAGGCTGGGCGATATATGGAGTTTGTAATATATATCGATATATTTTTAAAGAAGATATGAATTAAGAAAATATGACCAAACGCCGCTTATTTGTTGTGTACACCATGAATTGATTTACGTGGACTTAAACATGTTGAAAAACGTATTCGGGTGTTACCATTTAGTGGTCAATTGTACGGAATATGTACTGTACTGTGCAATCTACTAATACAAGTTTCAATCAATTAATCAATCAATCAAAAACCCCTCCATGGGCTATTAAACCCCTCCCCTTCCTCCTTCCTTTACTATAATGAGTCACGATTGGTTAAGGACAGGCCAATCAGAGGCAAGATAGGGCGGGTCATGGAACCAGGAAGGGAAATCACAAAGTGCCTGCCTGCAAGTTCCTTTTTTTTATCTGAGTTTGATACATTTTGTATTATTTGCACAACTATGTTATTTATTTTACGTAGAAATAATATTTTTTTCCTATTTTATTTATGTTATGTAATTCTGTACAACTTAAACAGTTTCTTTTCTGTGCTTGACTAGTTGAGTTAAAGGCCTACTGAAATGAAATGTTCTTATTCAAACGGGGATAGCAGATCCATTCTATGTGTCATACTTGATCATTTTGCGATATTGCCATATTTTTGATGAAAGGATTTAGTAGAGAACATCGACGATAAAGTTCGCAACTTTTGGTCGCTGATAAAAAAAGCCTTGCCTGTACCGGAAGTAGCGTGATGTCGCAGGTTGAAAGGCTCCTCACATTTCCCCATTGTTTACACCAGCAGCGAGAGCGATTCGGACCGAGAAAGCGACGATTACCCCATTAATTTGAGCCAGGATGAAAGATTCGTGGATGAGGTATGTGAGAGTGAAGGACTAGAGTGCAGTGCAGGACGTATCTTTTTTCGCTCTGACTGTAACTTAGGTACAAGGGCTCATTGGATTCCACATTTTCTCCTTTTTCTATTGTGGATCACGGATTTGTATTTTAAACCACCTCGGATACAATATCCTCTTGAAAATGAGAGTCGAGAACGCAAAATGGACATTCACAGTGACTTTTATCTCCACGACAATACATCGGCGAAGCACTTTAGCTACGGAGCTAACGTGATAGCATCGTGCTTAAATGCATATAGAAACAAAAGAAAAAAGCCCCTGACTGGAAGGATAGACAGAAGATCAACAATACTACCAAACTCTGGACCTGTAACCACACGGTTAATGCTGTACCGCCTGGCGAAGCCTAGCAATGCTGTTGCTAACGACGCCATTGAAGCTAACTTAGCTACGGGACCTCGACAGAGCTATGCTAAAAACATTAGCTATCCACCTACGCCAGCCCTCATCTACTCATCAACACCCGTGCTCACCTGCGTTCCAGCGATCGACGGCGCGACGAAGGACTTCACCCGATCACCGATGCGGTCAGCGGCTAGCGTCGGATAGCGCGTCTGCTATCCAACTCAAAGTCCTCCTGGTTGTGTTGCTACAGCCAGCCGCTAATTCACTGATCCCACCTACAGCTTTCTTCTTTGCAGTCTCCATTGTTCATTGAACAAATTGCAAAAGATTCACCAAAACTGATGTCCAGAATACTGTGGAATTTTGCGATGAAAACAGAGCTGTTTGTATTGGGATACAATGTGTCCCAATACTTCCGCTTCAACCATTGACTTCACGCGCAAACGTCATCATACATAGACGTTTTCAACCGGAAGTTTCCCGGGAAATTTAAAATTGCACTTTATAAGTTAACCCGGCCGTATTGGCATGTGTTGCAATGTTAAGATTTCATCATTGATATATAAACGATCAGACCGCGTGGTCGGTAGTAGTGGCTTTCAGTAGGCCTTTAATAAAGGTGTCACTGACTGTTTACAGTACAGTTGTCATTCACTTCAATTTCCCCAAATATCGCTCAAAAATGAATATCTTTATATGTATACTTTCACCAAAAAATATATCCAGATATATATCGAATATCGAGCTTAAGTAAAAATATATCGAGATATACTTTTTCGTCCATATCGCCCAGCCCTGATATAAAGTATACAATAAAATGCAGATTGGTTATCTTTTTTAGCCTAAACTATGTCTTTGTGCATTTTAAGGAACACATATTTTTGTGTGGAACAAAAAAATGAATAATCAAATAAAGCAGTTTGTCCTCAGTGTTGCTTTAATGAGGGTTGACTCCTGGCTGGCTGCTGAGAGATGAAGGGTGCAGGAGCAGACATTAGGTGTTTCACCGTCTGGTGATCAGCAGGCAGCCCTCCAGAGACATATTGCACACCCGCGTCTTCTCTTTCACTCTACATTTTGCTGGCTAAAAGGCACTATTTATTACATTTTACTTGGATGATAAATGTTTAAATATGGCCCTTTCTTTAGTGTGACTTTTTAACATTCCTGCAGTGCTTAGTGTGTATGTATGTGTGTGTGTGTGTGTGTGTGTGTGTGTGTGTGTGTGTGTGTGCGTGTGCGTGTGTGTGTGTGCACAGCCAGGGACAGCAGGCTAGTAACGATCGCGGCGCTCAAGCATGAAACAAAGCGGTGTCTGGTGGAGGGGAGGATGGGCCACACAAGCAGCAGCCAGTCCATCTAATACTGCTGTGTCCAAAAATAAAATGTAGCCAGGCAGAGCCACGGAATAGGCTCCACTGGAAAAAAAATAAAAATAAGTTAAAGGGCATCTGCACTTTATTTGGAATTTTATCTATCATTCACAATCGTTATGAGAGACAAGAAGAGAAAAGGTTTTTTTGCTTTCTAACATACAAACATGGTCTCGTTGTAGGTGGCTAACAGCAATCAATTCTACCTCCTAAATCACTTTAAAAATGCATTAAAAACTGTCCACAATACTTAATTTACTTTCCGTAACCATACTTGCCAACCCTCACAAATTTTCCGGGAGACTCCCGAATTTCAGACAACCATTCTCCCGAATTTCTCCCGATTTCCAGCCGGACAACTATATTGGGGGCGTGCTTTAAAAGCACTGCATTTAGCGTCGTCTCTCACCTGAAAAGGAGACTATTATATATGTCTCCGTTATCCATAGGTTTATCTATAACCCATAAAGTAGGCAGGCACGGAGCTATTTCTCAGCGTGTGTTTATTCCAGCCGGCACGTTAATACACTGACACACAACATCCGGATTCCCATCATGCATTGCTTAAAAACTACGGCGAGTAGTAATGTCCAAAATTTCCAGCCGGACAAGCAATATTGGGGGCGTGCCTTAAATGCCTACTGAAATGAATTTTTTAAATTTAAACGGGGATAGCAGATCCATTCTATGTGTCATACTTGATCATTTCACGAAATTGCCATATTTTTGCTGAAAGGATTTAGTAGAGAACAACAACGATAAAGGTCGCAACTTTTGGTCGCTGATAAAAAAAAAGCCTTGCCTGTACCGGAAGTAGCGTGACGTCACCGGAGGAAGGACTCCTCTCATTTTCCCATTGTTTACAATGCAGCGAGAGAGATTCGGACTGAGAAAGCGACGATTACCCCATTAATTTGAGCGAGGATGAAAGATTTGTGGATGAGGAAAGTGAGAGTGAAGGACTACAGTGCAGTGCAGGACGTATCTTTTTTCACTCTGACCGTAACTTAGGTACAAGCTGGCTCATTGGATTCCACACTCTCCTTTTTCTATTGTGGATCACGGATTTGTATTTTAAACCACCTCGGATACTATATCCTCTTGAAAATGAGAGTGGAGAACGCGAAATGGACATTCACAGTGACTTTTATCTCCACAACCATCGGCGAAACGCTTTAGCTACTGAGCTAACGTGATAGCATCAGGCTCAAATGCAGATAGAAACAAAATAAATAAATCCCTGACTGGGAGGATAGACAGAAGATCAACAATACTATTAAACCATGGACATGTAACTACACGGTTAATAATGCCCAGCTTGGCAAAGCTTAACAATGCTGTTGCTAACGACACCATTGAAGCTAACTTAGCAACGGGACCTCACAGAGCTATGATAAAAACATTAGCGCTCCACCTACGCCAGCCCTCATCTGTTCATCAACACCTGTGCTCACCTGCGTTCCAGCGATCGACGGAAGGACGAAGGACTTCACCCGATCATCCGTGCGGTCGGCAGCTAGCGTCAGCTATCCAACTTTGACTGCTATCCAAGTCAAAGTCCTCCTGGTTGTGTTGCTACAGCCAGCCGCTAATACACCGATCCCACCTACAACTTTCTTCTTTGCAGTCTTCATTGTTCATTAAACAAATGGCAAAAGATTCACCAACACAGATGTCCAGAATACTGTGGAATTTTGAGATGAAAACAGAGCTTTTTTGTATTGGATTTAAAGGGGTACCAATACTTTCGGTTCAACCATTGACGTCACGCGCATACGTCATCATACATAGACGTTTTCAACCGGAAGTTTAGCGGGAAATTTAAAATTGCACTTTATAAGTTAACCCGGCCGTATTGGCATGTGTTGCAATGTTAAGATTTCATCATTGATATATAAACTATCAGACTGCGTGGTCGGTAGTAGTGGCTTTCAGTAGGCCAGGACTGCCTTTAGCGCCCTCTTACCTGAAAAGGAGACTATTATATATGTCTCCGTTATCCATAGGTTTATCTATAACCCATAACACAGTGGCCGAATGGATATAGTCCAGACATGGGCAAACTACGGCCCGTTGAACGTTTTAATCCGGCCCGTGGAACTTATCCAAATTATTGAAAAAAAATACATATATTTTTTTATTACAAAAAACTCTTATCAATGTTAAGGCTTCTGCCTCCCGTATGCATTTTCAGCGCTTGACTATCATTAAGGAGGAGCCACCCATTAAATTCTATTATTAAATTACATTTCATATTATTATCGTCGGTAAACCTCGTTCGTTTCACCATATCCCTGTAATACCGCGTTTCCCCACTACATGGCGCTCATTGACCTTTTTGGCCTGTGGGATATTACTCCCTTCTTCTCTTTAGCTTTGTCCTGTGAGCCCCTCTGTAAAAATGAGCTTATCAAAGCAAAGAAAAGTGGACAGTGAGTGCCGAGTATTTAATGCAGAGTGGACAACGAAATATTTTTTTACTGAAGTCCGATCAAAGGCTGTGTGTCTGACACAGAAGACGGCACAGAAGATGCTAACTTTGTTTGGCTTGACCTACGTCTGTGAGCAGACATTCAGGGTCATGAACATCAACAAATCAAGAGATTGGCAGAACAAAGGCTACTCAAATAGTGAAAGGTAAATGTTTTTTTTTTTTTAAAGTAAGCAGCAGGTACAGTACAGTTAGTAGAACAACTGTGTTTTCATTACTGTGTACTGTACTATATATATAAGAAATACTTTAATTTAACCCCGCCCCCGGCCCCGCCCACCCCCCAATCTCCTGAATTCGGAGGTCTCAAGGTTGGCAAGTATGTCCGTAACCCGTATAATAACCAAGCTGTCGCAACATGGCGGCGTGGCGAAGTTGGTAGAGTGGCCGTGCCAGCAATCGGACGGTTGCTGGTTACTGGGGTTCAATCCCCACCTTCTACCATCCTAGTCATGTCCGTTGTGTCCTTGGGTAAGACACTTCTCCCTTGCTCCTGATGGCTGCTGGTTAGCGCCTTGCATGGCAGCTCCCGCCATCAGTGTGTGAATGTGTGTGTGAATGGGTGAATGTGGAAATACTGTCAAAGCGCTTTGAGTACCTTGAAGGTAGAAAAGCACTATACAAGTATAACCCATTTATCATTTATTTATAATTTCAGTGAATTCTAGCTATAAATATACTCCTCCCCCTTAACCCCGCCCCCAGCCCCGCCCACCCCCCAATCTCCTGAATTCGGAGGTCTCAAGGTTGGCAAGTATGTCCGTAACCCGTATAATAACCAACCTATCGCGACATTGTTGTTGTAAGAGCGAACACTTCGTAGTAACACATCGGCCGTAAAAGCTAACTACTGCGAGAGATGAGCTAGCTTCTACAACAACGCAAAACGCGTTTGAGTTTATAATGCATAACACCGCGATAAGTCACCAGTCTGTGCTGACTGGAAAACATGAACAATCCTATTACAGTATTTGTAAAGTATTATTTCATGTTTTGTTTGTACACAGCGGAGCTAGCCAGACTGCGTATGTAGTTGTACTGTAGTTGTACTAACACGCATGGCGTGCTGCTTGTATCATGATCGACATTAAAGTGACTCACTCCATGGACAGTTGTTCGTATACGGCAGCTAATCGGGGACATTTCCTGTTGATTTTTGCCTAAGCAATCCATTTATGTCGAAATAGCTTGTCTCCAAGTTCCATATTTATAGCGTCAAAATCTTTTTCATCCCCTTCTCCCTCTCCGTCTGCTCCAATGTCTCACTCTTCCTTCGTGCTCGCTTCTAGAAGCAGCGTATATTTAGCTTCAAAAGTATAAGGTTGTAAATCCTCATTTGTCCAAAAATAGTTGTCTTCGTTGTCTGTTACCATGTCTGCCATGATTAGAAAACACACAAGTGTTTGATTTTAGGAACACATTGTTGCCAGAAGTCTGACGTGCGCTGCTATGGAAACAGAAATCAATGTGCAAAAGAAATCAGTCCCAGAAATTATTAAAATGATAAAAATACGGTAAATATTGTACATATTGTTATGAAGGTGTCTGTTACTACATTATATATATACTTGCAGTGTGTATATTGTACATATTACATATTGTTATAAAGGTGTCTGTTACTACATTATATATATATACTTGCAGTGTGTATATTGTACATATTACATATTGTTATGAAGGTGTCTGTTACTACATTATATATATATACTTGCAGTGTGTATATTGTACATATTACATATTGTTATGAAGGTGTCTGTTACTACATTATATATATATACTTGCAGTGTGTATATTGTACATATTACATATTGTTATGAAAGTGTCTGTTACTACATTATATATATACTTGCAGTGTGTATATTGTACATATTACATATTGTTATGAAGGTGTCTGTTACTACATTATATATATACTAGCAGTGTGTATATTGTACATATTACATATTGTTATGAAGGTGTCTTTTACTACATTATATATATATACTTGCAGTGTGTATATTGTACATATTACATATTGTTATGAAGGTGTCTGTTACTACATTATATATATACTTCCAGTGTGTATATTGTACATATTGTTATGAAGGTGTCTGTTACTACATTTTATATATATATACTTGCAGTGTGTATATTGTACATATTGTTATGAAGGTGTATGTTACTACATTATATATATATACTTGCAGTGTGTATATAGTACATATTACATATTGTTATAAACGTGTCTGTAACTACATTATATATATACTTGCAGTGTGTATATTGTACATGTTACATATTGTTATGAAGGTGTCTGTTACTACATTTTATATATATATACTTGCAGTGTGTATATTGTACATATTGTTATGAAGGTGTCTGTTACTACATTATATATATACTTGCAATGTGTATATTGTACATATCACATATTGTTATGAAGGTGTCTGTTACTACATTATATATATACTTGCAGTGTGTATATTGTACATATTACATATTGTTATGAAGGTGTCTGTTACTACATTATATATATACTTGCAGTGTGTATACTGTACATATTACATATTGTTATGAAGGTGTCTGTTACTACATTTTATATATATATACTTGCAGTGTGTATATTGTACATATTGTTATGAAGGTGTCTGTTACTATATTATATATATACTTGCAGTGTGTATATTGTACATATTACATATTGTTATGAAGGTGTCTGTTACTACATTATAAATAGACGTGTATATAAAACGTACAACAGTGACTCCCATGAGCCTCATCTTTAAAACTGTAAAAAAAAGAAAAGAAACACGTGTTGTTGTCTCATAATTGTGAACGAAAGGCAAAATTCTAAAAAAAAAAAAAGGTCAGTTCCCCTTTAAGGCAGCAGCACAGTTGAATGCCTTTTAATGATACACTTCTTAAAAGTGCTAAATGTGTGAGTAATAATGAGGAATTGGCAAATAACAATGTAAATAGTCATGAAAATAAAGAAAACATTTCATTGAATGAGAAGGTGTGTCCAAACTTTTGGCCTGTACTGTAAATACCAAATTCACCAGCCCATTGAAATGCTAGGACATGTTACGCTATAACAATGATATTGCTAACTATTTTGTCACCGTAATAAATCATTTTTAACATATCTTGACCTCCACAGTACATCGTTACCTTGGTTTTAGGCAAAAGAAAAGTCCCTGTTTTGTATGCTGTCTCAGTTATTGTATGACCTGACATCGCGCGTACAAAAGGAGTCAGTTCCTAATCCCACACAAAACATCCCATGCATTGTTGACTCAGTCTATGCACTTTTTTTTTTATATCAGGTGTGACTGTAAAATTAGCCGCCGTAGGGCCAAAAGAAAATTGTGACAGAACTTTGATCAAGAATGTGGGAAATAATGTTAAATTCAACCAATATATCTATTTCATTGGTCATGTCATGTCTGTGCGATCATGTTTTGTTTTAGTCATGTTCGGTTTTGTTTTTGGACTCCTTGTGCACTTTTGTTTGTGTTGTCACCATAGTAACCCATTAGTTTTCACCTGTCATGTCACGCACCTGTTTCACGTTTAGAGTCACGCACCTGTTTTCACTGATCATGTCACTATTTAAGCCTGTCTGTTTCTTTTGTTCGTCCTGGTTACATCCTCTATCATTTCATCCATGCTACTGCTACCCACGAGATTGTTTATTATAGTTTATTCTTCATGCCATTGCCAAGTAAGTTTTTGTTATTGTTCATAGTTTTTTGCCTTTGTGCATGTCCTTTGTTTTCATAGTCAAGTTTTTGTACTTCCGCCATTGTGCGCGCCTTTTGTTTATTCTTTTTTGAGTGTTAATATTAAATCATGTATATACATTCACGTCTTGCCCGCGCCAACTTTCCGTTGCCTTCCGAAAAAACAAACCCCCAGGACCAAGTCATGACAGGTCATTTATATGTATTTTGCATCGTTTTCTACTAGGGGTGTAACAGTACACAAAAATTTCGGTTCGGTACGTACCTCGGTTTAGAGGTCACGGTTCGGTTTATTTTCGGTACAGTAAGAAAACAACAAAATATACATTTTTGGGTTATTTATTTACCAAATTTGCAAAGTCTTCCACCAAAAATATTTTTCTTTGTGGAATATTTGATGTGAAGTAATGGGAACCTTGGATAGGTCAATAATTCATAATAACATTGATTTTGATTCAATATTATGTTTTGAGCAATGACAGTTTGACAGCTTTGTTTTATTAGTCAACATTGCAACTTTTTCTAAATTACATTTAACCTTTAAGCTTTTTATTTCACTTTTGTTATGTTTTTGTTTATTTTAATAGTATTTTTAGAATGTGCCGTGGGCCTTTAAAACATTAGCTGTGGGCCGCAAATGGCCCACAGATAATGGGGCACACTTTTGACACCCCTGCTACAGATAATAAAAAATTAAATCTGATAAATCTATGGATAAAAAGGCGTTTATCATAACTCTCTCGCTCTCTCTGTCTCTGCCCCTCCCTCACCAATGCTGCTGCACGCACAATTTGTTTTGTTTTTAACCCCTTCCTAACCCTGAACGTACATTAAAAATACACGCAACTCTAACTCAAAATGCCGGACATTTGAGGCATTTAAGAAACTCCGCCATGACAGCTCCGCAAAAGAGGACATGTCCGGTAAAAAGAGGACGTATGGTCAGTCTAGCATGCCGTGTGTTGTGCCTCGGTGTGCATTGTTTACACAACGTGCGTTACGCTACTTAATATGTCCGTGTGGAAACTCGTGCGGTACACCTCCGAACCGAACCGGAACCCCCGTACAGAAACGGTTCGATACAAATACACGTACCATAACACCCCTATCTTCTACATGTAAAACTATTTCTACAGTCGAGTCCCACCGCTAGTCCAAAGAAGTTCTCCTGGATCTTGAACAGCTCACGTCTTTATTAGTGCTATGTAATACTCTAGAGATGAAGAGTTAAAGTGACATCAACATTTCATCTACACATTTAGTCAACGTCTTCTTCCAGCCGCAAACACTTGTGTATTTCATAGTTGAAGTTGATAAATACTGCATACAAGTGTGCTTGTTGAAATGTGCATATTGCAGAAACAATCTTTGTCATCAGCATTTCAGCACTGTGCTTTTCTTCCTTCACATAAATATGTAGTGCATCACAGTCAACACGACACTGATTGTTGATACTGGTAGAAGTATCCTTATATATGTGCTTTTAGTCGTAAGGGATGTTCATGAATGTAACTCAACTGGTCTTTGGTTCACTAATGCACATAAAAGATTAAGATCTAAAAATGTAGAACTATGATTTAAATATATCTGAGGATATTTTACACATGGAAAAAAAAATCTGATTAATAACTATAAAGTGATACATCTGTTATAGTGTATGATTCATTTACATTTCACCATAAAACACATTGTGCACAAAGGTCATGTAACAATACTATACACAGTCTAGACAGAAAAAAATGTAAAAACACATTAATACAAGACATCGTTTACTGTATCTTACCACCTAGGTCAGGGGTGTCCAAAGTGCGGCCCGGGGGCCATTTGCGGCCCGCAGCTAAGTGTATACCGGCCCGCCACACATTCTGCAAAAATTGCAAAATTGATAATATTGCAAAAATTAAAAAAAACATTTAAAAAAAGTGGAATGAGGTGAAATCTGACTAGAAAAAGTTGCAATATTGACACAAAGCTGCCATGTAGGCTGTTTTTTTAATTTTGTCTTTGTTTATTTTTCTTTTTTATGCCATTGCTAAAAAAAAAAAAAAAAAAAAAAAAGACTAAAAATCTATGTCATAATGAATTATTAGTTAAAAAATATCACTTTAAAATGTTTTACGTGGAAAAAATATTGCATATATTGTGTGGTTGCCATATAAAATCATCAAAGTTTTTTTCGACAAAAGAGCATGATACAAACAAAATAATAGTTCAAACGTAAAATCGACAGATATATCTGAAGTTCATCTCGTAATTTAAGTGTTAAAAGTAAAAAAAAACGAATACAAATGTATCACTTTATGAGTAGGGGACCTTTTGGATCCCAAATATATTTAGTAGGATTTTATTTAACTTTTCACTGTGATTACTCAAAAATATGAAATAATTAAAATCAATGGTGTCCTGCATTATTGATGTTTTAAGGCTCTAATTACTAAATACTGCATATTTCAGTTTGACTATAAAAACAAAGTTGTCTTTGACAGAATTTTTATTTTATTTTACTTTATATCAACCTCAAGTTGATATAGAGATTTACTGTAAGCGTTAAATAAAAAATAATAATTTGACTTATTTTTAACAGTTTAATGACTGAGACCCTTTATAGTCCCCGGGAGCCCTAAAGGGTTCAAACAAAAAAAAAAATCCATATATTTTGTTAAGGTTTGAATATGAAAAATATCAAAATGGCCCCCGCATGCTTAAATTTTTCCGTGTACGGCCCTCAGTGGAAAAAGTTTGGACACCCCTGACCTAGGTGATGGATTTGACAACATGGTGCACCAACATTTCTTATACTATATATTACTTTACATTAATGCAGTAAGTTTGTGCTCTTTTTTTACGTTCCCATTGGGTTTTTTAAACCAGTCTGCATAGAATACGACATTCTATTGTCTATTGACAGAGAAGACACACAGGAAAAAGGGTCATAAGATCCCTACTTAAAGTATGCATCACAGGCCACAACATTAGGTACACGATCTAATGAGAACCGAACACATGAGGCTCATTGTTATTGTTATTTGAAATGATAATCATTCTCATTTTTGACTACAACCACAATAATAACTTGTTAAATGTGCCAATAAAAACCTAGCATTATTATTGTTAGTATTATCCAGCTCTTGGATTGGACCTAAGGTGTTCCTAATGAAGTGTCTGCGAATGAACGCACGAGTCGCCTTTACAAGTCCTGCCCCAGTCTCTCGATCTCCTCCACCAGAAAGTCGATGTCCGACCTCGTAGCGGCCGTGTTGGAGATGACCATGCGGAAAAAGTTGACCTTCTTTCCTTGAGGCTGGTAGCCCACCATTGTGCTGCCGGACTCCATCATCATGGCCTTGATCTTGGGGGCCACCTTTTTGTGTTATGAAATCACATGTTACGTTGACAATAATCACTCATCTGCAAGCACAACCACAATAGAATCTCCAAAACCAGCTGCTTCCAGATAGCCTGCGAGGTACAGGTGTCAAACTCAAGGCCGGGGGAGAGATTGAGTTTATATGGCCTCAATAAAATACTTTAAGTTAAAGTTAAGTTAAAGTACCAATGATTGTCACACACACACTAAGTGTGGCGAAATGAATCTCTGCATTTGACCCATCACCCTTGATCACCTCCTGGGAGGTGAGGGGAGCAGTGAGCAGCAGCGGTGGCCGCGCCCGGGAATCATTTTTGGTGATGTAACCCCCAATTCCAACCCTTGATGCTGAGTGCCAAGCAGGGAGATAATGGCTCCCATTTTTAAAGTCTTTACCTTTCTATCTCCAATTTTACAGAAAACAATACATGTTTATTGTATGCAGTTGCATACGTTTTAAAACTTTAAGAATGACTAATATTGCAACAAATACCGGTATTATATTATAATATATTTTAAATTATAAACAAATACTCAACTATCTGCTTGATTTATGATTTCAAAGCTAGTAATCCATCAAATTGTACATTGTAGAATTGACAACATTTTACAGTAAAAAAACTGGCAGGGCAGTTGCCAGAAATGTACTGTAAAAAAGCGGTGATACCATTTTTCCATAATACACTTTAGATTTTATGGTGAAACAAACTGGCAGCTCATTCACCCGATTTGTATTTGCCATTTTTCCATTTACTAATAGTATTCGTAATATGCTGTAAAAACACCACTGAAAAATCTATAATATTTAAATACATAGGCAATTGTAGCCATACCATGAGACAAATCCTTATACACACATTTATGTATTATTCACAATCACATTCACAGCTATGGGCAATTTAAAGATTGCAGTTAGCCTAACTAATGTTTTTAGGGAGTTAACCCACACAAGCACAACAGAACACCACACAGAGATGGGCATTATAAAACCTCCTTTTGACATTCTTCACTGTCATAAAAGTGTAAAAATAAGTTAACAGCGACACAATAGCATGCAAAATCCCATTTCTGATTATACCTTGTGGTGTGCATTACATTCTAGCAAGTGTGTCAGAACTAGTGTGTCACAGGTGTCAAACTCAAGGCCCCGGGGGCCACATGTGGGCCGCCGCATCATTTTATGTGGACCGCAAGAGCCTGGGAAACAATTTGTGTTAGTAAGGCCTTTCCTCTCTCTTGGTTAATTCAATTGCATTTTTATTTTTTGCTTTAGGCCATTTTTATTTGGTGAATGAATATTTTTTTAGTTGGAAATTAATGGATAACTGCAAGTTATATATACATTTTTACATCAAAAAATGGAATAATCAAATGCATAGGTAATTGTGTAATAATATAAATACATAAATATATACTATATATATATATATATATATATATATATATATATATATATATATATATATATATATATATATATATATATAT
>NC_084744.1:39997165-40044665 GCF_033978785.1 Entelurus aequoreus | reverse complement strand
GAGCAAGCGGAAAAAAATGGCCTCCTCAATTCTGGAAGTCACCAGCCTCCACTGATATATATATATATATATATATATATATATATATATATATATATATATATATATATATATATATATATATATATATATATATGTGTATGTGTATGTATATGTATATAATTGTTTATATATATAATTTTAGGAAGCGGCAATGGGCAACAACGTTTTTAAGGCAGTTTAAATAATATTCTAATAATATTGATTAAATAGGCAATCAGATCAATGTGAGATCCTGTGGACACAAATGGTAGAATTCCCTTTAGTCAAATAGATGCTTTCTGACTGACATCTGACAGATATACAACTTCCCAAGTTGTGTTTTATCGTTTTCGAAGGCAGGAAGTTGGGAAGCATTGGACTTTGGAGGTTCTACTGCATCTTGGCAAAGGACGCGAAAATAAAAAGCTTGAAAGCAGATTAATGAGTCGTTACCTTGTGCAACCTCTGCTGTCTCTCTTCACCAGCAGGCATGCTGCGTAGGCTGGGCGGAATGTACCAGAAGCAGACGTTGGTGTGCTGCGGCTGATAAGAAAAGGACCATTTGTAATAAAAGCTGATATGCGCTCACAACTACACACAACATTAGCTACACTTTTGCAATGTAATGAGGGCCAATACAGAGCTGTATCGTACATTCCGCCTCTTTACTACCTAATTCAGTGTTTTTCAACCACTGTGCCGCGGCACACTATTGTGCCGTGAGATACAGTCTGGTGTGCCGTGGGAGATTATCTAATTTTACCTATTTGGGTTAAAAATATTTTTTGCAAACCAGTAATTATAGTCTGCAAATTGTGTTGTTGTTGAGTGTTGGTGCTGTCTAGAGTTCGGCAGAGTAACCGTGTAATACTCTTCTATATCAGTAGGTGGCAGCCGGTAGCTAATTGCTTTGTAGATGTCGGAAACAGCGGGAGGCAGTGTGCAGGTAAAAAGGTGTCTAATGCTTAAACCAAAAATAAACAAAAGGTGAGTGCCCCCAAGAAAAGGCATGGAAGCTTAGGGAAGGCTATGCAGAATGAAACTAAAACTGAACTGGCTACAAAGTAAACAAAAACAGAATGCTGGACGACAGCAAAGACTTACTGTGGAGCATAGACGGCGTCCACAATCTACATCCCAACATGACGTGACAATCAACAATGTCTCCACAAAGAAGGATAAAAACAACTGAAATAGTCTTGACAAATATATTAATGTAATAATCTCACCTCTCCGTCAAACACCATCTCAAAGCCTTCTTTGCCTTTTATTTTGTAATAAAGGTATGATGACAGATCCAGACACTTGTCAATATGTTGCTCGAATCCTACCGTCCCCTTTGAGGTCAAAGAAACACAGTTAGCAATATTCAGACGAGAGTGTGTCACCAATTAGGCGAGCACCTTTGCCTTCCACATGAGCCAGAACTTAAATATGTCCACATGGCGCCCGCACTGGAGCGCCTTGTCTCCTGTGTCATATGCGATGTCGTACTGCTTGTCTGGCTGGAACAGGTAGCCCGCACACATGGAGTTGCAGCCTTGCAGTAAACCCTGCGGAAAAACAAGAGTTTGCCGGGCGAACATGGCGAGTGTCAAAAGAGGACAAACAAACTTCTGACCTTCTCTCTGACCAGAATGGCGGAACACTGCAGAGGCACTCCCATCATCTTGTGAGGGTTCCAAGTGACCGAGTTGGCCCTGCACACATTGTGGAGCAGCTTTTCCAATCAATAACTCAGCATTATTACACACACAGAGGGGAGGTAAAACCTGTCAAAGGTTTGTGGGTGAGAGCAACCTGTTCTCAGGAGATTACAGCAGGAATCGTATCATATTGCTCATAAATAAAATAACAACAAATATTATGACAAATCATAACCTGAGCCTTTAATAACTTTGTTATAAATATTATATATAACTTAGTTATATATGTATCATTTCGTGCTTGACTTTTTGTATGATTACCAACATTTTCATTATTTATACCAGGGGTCCCCAACCTTTTTTTTGCACCGGGGACCGGTTTAATGTTAGCATTATTTTCACGGACCGGCACTCCACGTGTGGCAGATAGATATAGCAAATAAGTGCATGAAAAATGAATACATGAAAAGCACCTGGACTTTTCCGTTTGCAAAAAAAGCTCTCCATATACTTTTGTTTTTTGCTCATTTTTGCTAGTAGTAGGCTTTTTTTTTTGGCTTTAGTACTGTGACATTGCCAACATTGTTTCAATTAATCTTTAATAACAATATTTTATCTACTTTTATTGTATCTATATTTTCCGTATTGGCGCAGAAATTACTTTGAAAAGAGAAATGTTACTTAATTTATGATCAAATACGAATTACTTTTAAAGTTACAGTTAGAGTACCAATGATTGTCACACACACACGAGGTGTGGTGAAATTAACCTCTGCATTTGACCCATCCCCTTGTTCCACCCCCTGGGAGGTGAGGGGAGCAGTGGGCAGCGGTGGCCGTGCCCGGGAATCATTTTTGGTGATTTAACCCCCAATTCCAACCCTTGATGCTGAGTGCCAAGCAGGGAGGTAATAGTCAATAATCATAACAGAGCACAATACTGACATACACATTAGACATCCGATTAGGATGAGGGTATCCTGTTGACTCGTGGAAAAGACGACAATTTTGCAATGCAGAACAACTATATTTTTGTATTTGTAGCAAACAACAACACGACAGCAACAAACCATCTGGCGAGTTACCACACTCAGACACATTTTTGTATTGGTTACCTTCTTGAGACCCCCGAAAAATGCCTACCTCTATGGGACCAGCCTTTCTAGATATATAAAGATTTGTATTTACAACATTAATAATATGTACATACTATGCAAATATAAAAAAGGTAAGCTTTTAGTTAATTATTATTTATTTGATTATTATTATTTTTGTTTGGAATTGGTTTTTAATCTTCATTATTTACTTCAAGTTATTATAGTATGTCTCTATATACATATTTTTATTTTATTTTTTAAATTACTTTTAGCCAAAGGGGGTGCATTTCAATTTCTTACACATACTTGTTATTACATATGTTGGCCAGAGGGGGAGCACTTCAAATTTTTACACACACTTGTAATTTCATATGTTGACCAGAGGGGGAGCACTTTTAAAAGCGACACACAGCCAATTTGGAAAAGTCCCTCCTTTTTGGGGCCACCCTCATTTTGATAGATGTCACCAGCAGGGGTGCAAATGACATTCTGTATTAGATGCAATGTTATTGGGACCATGATTTATCAATCAATCAATGTTTATTTATATAGCCCTAAATCACAAGTGTCTCAAAGGGCTGTACAAGCCACAACGACATCCTCGGTACAGAGCCCACATACGGGCAAGGAAAACCCCAGTGGGACGTCAATGTGAATGACTATGAGAAACCTTGGAGAGGACCGCATATGTGGGTAACCCCCCCCCCCCCCCCCCCTCTAGGGGAGACCGAAAGCAATGGATGTCGAGTGGGTCTGACATAATATTGTGAAAGTCCAGTCCACAGCGGATCCAACACATCAGCGAAAGTCCAGTCCATAGTGGGGCCAGCAGGAACCATCCCGAGCGGAGACGGGTCAGCAGCGTAGAGATGTCCCCAACCGATGCACAGGCTAGCGGTCCACCCCGGGTCCCGACTCTGGACAACCAGCACTTCATCCGTGGCCACCGGACCTGTGCAACTCCTCCTCCATAAGGGAGAGGGGAGCAGAGGAGAAAAGAAAAGAAACGGCAGATCAACTGGTCTAAAAAGGGAGTCTATTTAAAGGCTATAGTATACAAATTAGTTTTAAGATGGGACTTAAATGCTTCTACTGAGGTAGCATCTTTAACTTTTACCGGGAGGGCATTCCATAGTATTGGAGCCCGAATAGAAAACGCTCTATAGCCCGCAGACTTTTTTTGGGCTCTGGGAATCACTAATAAGCCGGAGTTCTTTGAATGCAGATTTCTTGCCGGGACATATGGTACAATACAATCGGCAAGATAGGCAGGAGCTTGACCGTGTAGTATTTTATACGTAAGTAGTAAAACCTTAAAGTCGCATCTTTTTATTTATTTTTTTAATTTTTTTTTAAAATAATGTCCTGCCCAGCTTCTCGGGCAAATCATACAGCAGATGTAGATGCCCATATCGGCTGTTCAGATTTACTTTACAAAAGACAAGTGTAGGATACTTCTCTTGTTGCCTTACTTGTATTTTGACTTTATTAAATGTATTTATATTATCATTTGGTGCAGCCGGGCCGGAGCAGGAGGGATAGAAAGAGAGAAAAAGGAAGACAGAGGGGGGAATTGTGGGGACAAGAGGGGTATTAGACAGAGAGACAAAAACAACAACAGCAAACACAACAACAACATCAACAACAGAGCAACATCAGCAAATACGACATGTACAAATATGATGGTAAAAGTAATAGCAAATAAGCAGTTAGCGAAAATAAAAAAATAATACAGAAATGACAATGAGCATTATTACAATAAAAATGGAGCAATATGAATACCAATAGAAATAGTGCTATTGATAATAAACAATACCAATACTTTACCTTTATTATCAACAATACAATTGTTCAAATGCAACAATACATATACGTAATGATAACTTGAGATACGAAAGAATGCAGAAAAATGGAGGGGAAGAAAGAGAAGCCAGCTATATTAACCTTGTAGAAAGTCGCATCTTAGGTGCACAGGAAGCCAGCGCAAGTGAGCCAGTATAGGCGTAATATGATCAAACTTTCTTGTTTTTGTCAAAAGTCTAGCAGCCGCATTTTGTACCATCTGTAATCTTTTAATGCTAGACATAGGGAGGCCCGAAAATAATACATTACAGTAATCGAGACGAGATGTAACGAACGCATGAATAATGATCTCAGCGTCGCTTGTGGACAAAATGGAACAAATTTTAGCGATATTACGGAGATGAAAGAAGGCCGTTTTAGTAACACTCTTAATGTGTGACTCAAACGAGAGAGTTGGGTCGAAGATAATACCCAGATTCTTTACCGAGTCGCCTTGTGTAATTGTTTGGTTGTGAAATGTTAACGTGGTATTATTAAATAAATGTCGGTGTTGAGCAGGACCGATAATCAGCATTTCCGTTTTCTTAGTGTTGAGTTGCAAAAAGTTAGCGGACATCCATTGTTTAATTTCATTAAGACACGCCTCCAGCTGACTACAATCCGGCGTGTTGGTCAGCTTTAGGGGCATGTAGAGTTGGGTGTCATCAGCATAACAGTGAAAGCTAACACCGTATTTGCGTGTGATGTCACCTAGCGGCAGCATGTAAAGGCTAAAGAGTGCAGGGCCAAGAACCGAACCCTGGGGGACTCCGCACGTTACCTTAACATAGTCTGAGGTCACATTGTTATGGGAGACACACTGCATTCTGTCAGTAAGATAAGAGTTAAACCAAGACAAGGCTGAGTCTGACATCCCAATACGCGTTTTCATACGCTCTAATAAAATATTGTGTTCAACAGTATCGAAAGCGGCGCTAAGATCAAGAAGCAGCAACATAGATGACGCATCAGAATCCATCGTTAGCAATAGATCATTACCGTATTTTCCGCACCATAAGGCGCCCCTTGTTATTAGCCGCACGTTCAATGAACGGCATATATTTAAAAACTTTGTTTACCTATTAGCCGCCCCGTGCTATTAGCCGCACCTACGCTACGCTAAAGGGAATGTCAACAAAACAGTCAGATAGGTCAGTAAAACTTTAATAATATATTACAAACCAGCGTTCTAACAATTCCGTTCACTCCCAAAATGTAATGTGCAAATGTGCAATCACAAAAATAGTAACACTCAAAATAGTGCAGAGCAATAGCAACATCAATAACTCAACGTTGCTCATACGTTAGTGTCACACAACACACAAAATAAACATTTAAAGCTCACTTTCTGAAGTTATTACTCATCCACAAATCCATCGAATTATTCTTCTTCGGTGTGCTTCACTTGTTTTTTGGCACCATCTGTGATGTGGACGCGCATGCAGTCATAGATCAACAGGGACGTAGCTGCGTGAAAAAAGTCACCCGGTGTCTTCGCTCATCTTTTCTTCATCCATCCATCCCTTCGAGTTAGCTTTTATGATGACGCCGGCTGGAAAGTTGTCTTTTGGCAAGGTCTTCCTTTTGAATATCACCGTGGGTGAAAGTTTCTGGCCGTTAGCATGGCAAGCTAGCTAGCTCACGGTGAAGGACGACTTCTCATTGCCTGTGGTGCGAATATTCACCGTACGTGTTCCCGTTGTATCCACAGTGCGGTTCACATGAATATCAAAAGTCAGTGGAACCTTGTACGCGTGTCTCTTAGTAGGAGACATTTCGTGGTCTTTACAGAAACACACAAATTAAATGAAACGTAATATCCGCGCGCTTCTTCTTCTACGGGGGCGGGTGCTCACCTTGGCGGTTGCTTACAGTAGAAGAAGCGCTTCCTCTTCTATGGAACAGTTGCTTACCGTAGAAGAAGAAGCGCTTCCTCTTCTACGGGGAAAAAAGATGGCGGCTGTTTACCGTAGTTGCGAGACCTAAACTTTATGAAAATAAATATTAATATTAATCCATATATAAGGCGCACCGGGTTATTAGCCGCACTGTCCGCTTTTGAGAAAAATTGTGGTTTTTAGGTGCGGCTTATGGTGCGGAAAATACGGTAGTCATTTTTGGGAGGGCTGTCTCCGTAGAGTGATTTGCCCTGAAACCGGATTGAAAAGGTTCACAGAGATTGTTAGACGCTAAGTGTTCATTTAGCTGCTGTGCAACAATTTTTTCGAGGATTTTCGAGATAAACGGAAGGTGGGACACCGGCCGGTAGTTTACCATGAGGTCAGGATCGAGGTTAGGTCTTTTGAGCAGAGGATGAATAACCGCTTTTTTGAATGCTAGGGGAACAGTGCCAGAGGAAAGTGATAAGTTTATAATATTTAACACTGATGGACCTAATAATACAAAAAGCTCCCTGATAAGTTTCCCAGGAATTGGGTCAAGTAAACATGTTGTTTGTTTTGTCTCATTTACACATTTGAACAATTCCTCCAATGTTATTTCATCAAAGAGAGAGAAACTATTTTGGAGGGCAGTGTCCGTCGTATATACAGTCGTATCGGTGTTAATAGAACCAAGTTGTAGCTGAGATGCATTGTCTTTAATCTCCTTTCTAATGACTTCAATTTTCTTATTAAAGAAATTCATAAAGTCATCTGCTGAGTGGGTGGAGCTACTGGGAGGAGTCCCTTGTTGGGTTAGTGATGCTACTGTACTAAACAAAAATTTAGGATCATTTTTGTTGAGGTGGATGAGATTTGAGTAATATTTAGCTTTAGCTGAGGTAAGCATGCGTTTATAAGTTATTAAACTATCACTCCATGCTTGATGGAAAACCTCAAGTTTAGTCGCACGCCATTTGCGTTCCAGCTTTCTACATGATAATTTCTGGGCTTTAGTTTCTTCTGTAAACCATGGGGTACGCCTTTTAGAGGCCCTTTTTAGCTTTAGCGGTGCTACACTATCAATGGTGTCGCGCAGGGCGTCGTTAAAGTATGTTAGTGAGGTTATCAATAGAGCCCACATAATTTGGTAATGGTGCCATTACCGAAGGCAGTAGGTCAGCAAGAGTCATCGTTGTGGCAGCATTAATGTTGCGGCTGCTATAGCAGTTATTATTATTATTATTAGTTTGTTGACAATGAGTCAGAACTTCAAATTTTATAAGGTAATGATCGGACATTACTTTAGTGTACGGGAGTATCGTAACTTTAGAGGTGGTGACACCCCTGACAAGCACTAGATCTATCGTATTACCGTTGCGATGCGTGGCTTAATTTATTATTTGTGTAAGACCACAGCTATCAATTATAGTCTGGAGCGCCACGCACGGAGGGTCCGATGGGGTATTCATATGGATATTAAAGTCCCCCATTATGATTATATTGTCGGCGTGCGTCACTAGATCAGCAACAAACTCTGAGAATTCACTGATAAAGTCCGAATAGGGCCCAAGGGGGCGGTAGATAACAGCCAGGTGGAGAGGCAGCGGTGTGACAAACCTCATAGTGAGCACCTCAAATGAGTTATATTTATTATTTACGATAGGTGTAAGATTAAAGTTTTCATTGTATATTAGTGCGACACCCCCTCCCCTTTTAAGAGGACGGGCAACATGTGCATTCGTATAGTTAGGAGGAGATGCCTCATTTAGCGCAAAAAAATCGTCTGGTTTGAGCCAGGTCTCGGCGAGACCAACGACGTCAAGTTTGTTGTCTCTAATGACCTCATTAACTAATAACGTTTTGGAAGATAATGATCTTATGTTTAAAAAGCCCATACTATAGGTAGTGGGCTGTTTTGAGGATTGTTTGTTGAAATTATCCGAAGTAGCAATATTTATAATGTTGCGTTTATTATGCGTAGTGCACTTTAAATAGTTTCGACCATATCTAGAAATTGATACGACGGGAATTTTCAGATTGTTTGCTTGGTGCTGCGATAAACTGAACGCATCATAGTTAGCCACCTCAGTACAATGCATGTCTGCCTCTGACACAGTCACAAAAGAAAAAACATTATGTGAGTTGTGTTTTATTCTAAGAGAATTGCTATGTGTGCAGGGATTATCCAGCCTGGCGCCGGCTAGTTCTAGTTTAAATGACTTCTTACCCGGACACTCCACGCTTCTTTGAGGATTAGCCTTTCGCTTTGCTGTTAGGCCCGCTCGGCATCCCCGCTTCTGCTTCCGCTCACACCGCTTACGTCTCCTCCATTGACGGTCCCCGCTAGTACTTGACTCCGCTGATTCAAAGGCCGCTCGATGTAGCCCGCGAAGTATTCCCATGCATGTCATCACTTGTTCACACCTCCTCATATGGAAGATACTTTTCCTTCTTCATGTCTCAAGAAGGGTAGAAATACAAGAACACACACACACAGATTTTCCAGCTATTCATTCCCCTACTTTTACCACCCCCCGTTTGAGGTCCGAGTGCATACAGACCCCAAAATAGATGTTGGGCTACGCCTATAATATAATTCTTAGATTGTGGACCCCCAGAAACAGCATATGCTCATCCATCTGGTTAACGGGGTGAAATGATGTCTGAAAACCTTCGACAAAACCTCCCCAGCCCATTTGGACGTTTCAAAGTGTAAAACACGATCCGCCTTTAACTCTGATTAATTTTTATTTTTAAAGTGAACCAGATAATTTGTCAATGACTTCTTGTTCTGTCGTAGAATTTCTGACCTTTTTACCTATATTTCTTGTCTATTAAGAATGTCCGCATATTTTCAATTCTCTTCTATTTTGTGCCATTGAATGGACCAGTTGTGGGACAAAGGTGAATATGGAGTTATGCCAACCTGTCTACAGAATGTTTAGATTTTCCAAATATGACTAAGAGATACGAGGTTGTTTTGGAACAGACAAACCAAAACAGAACAATCATGACGCACGAGATAAAAACAGTGACGCACGAGATAAAAAACAGTGACGCACAAGAGACATATAAAAAATGGCAGAAGACCGGGACTAGAGAGTAATTTTGGCTTGTGTGTGTCTTGTGTGCTCTGGAGTACATGTGGTCTGTCTGCACGGACAACTCAATTCAACCTGCACTTCTGATAATGGGTAAATAAATTTGTTGTACTAAACTACTTTTGTTGCCTGCTTAAGCTTTGGACAATCCACTACAGTTCCACACAAGCTGATTTTTGTTGAATTGATCCGTGTGCTGCGGCATCCAATAGGAATAGAAGCTCTGTGTATATTTATTTGGCAGCGCGTCCACCGGCGGTGGAAAACTGACACGTTGACTAGGACGGAAACGTATTGGCTCCGCTGGCCACGGATCTCGTGGAAATCCTGGGTCTTCTGTACTTCTAATCGAATATCACACCTCGGGAAGAATCAGTGGGAGTCGGAGTCACACGCCGTGTTCATGTAGCAAAAAAGTGACCGACGACATTGGTATCCTACATGAAACGTAATGGACAGTATACGGCAGTGGTTCTTAACCTGGGTTCGATCGAACCCTAGGGGTTCGGTGAGACGGCCTCAGGGGTTCGGCGTAGGTCAAAACACACCCGACTCATCGTGTAAATACAAACTTCTCCCTATCGGCGTATTACGGATACGGCAACAGCTGACGGGTTTGCAGGTGTGTAATTTGTTGTGAGTTTATGCACTGTGTTGGTTTTGTTCTTTGAACAAGGTGATGTTCATGCACGGTTCATTTTATACACCAGTAAAAAAACATGGTAACACTTTAGTATGGGGAACATATTCACCATTAATTAGTTGCTTATTAACATGCAAATTAGTAACATATTGGCTCTTATCTAGTCATTATTAAGTACTTATTAATGCCTTATTAGGCATGGCCTTATTATAACCCTAACCCTCTAACCCTGACCATAACCCTAACCAAATAACTCTAAATTAAGTCTTTATTACTTAGAATATGTTCCCCTAGTGTCCAAATAACTCCAAATTAAGTCTTTGTTACTTAGAATATGTTCCCCATACTAAAGTCAGTGTTTCCCACACATTCATTTATTTGTGGCGGCCCGCCACGAAAGAATTACGTCCACCGCAAATTGAAAAAAAATAAATAAATAAAATTAAAAAAATAAATAAATAAAATAAAAATTATATATATATATATATATATATATATATATATATATATATATATATATATATATATATATATATATATATATATATATATATATATATATATATATATATATAATTTTTTTTTTGTCCTCTCCAGCTTCTCAGGCAAATCATATAGTTGATGTAGATGCCCATATCGGCTGTTCAGATTTACTTTACAAAAGAGAAGTGTAGGATACATCTCTTGTTGCCTTATTTGTATTTGACTTTATTAAATGTATTTATATTAGAAACACAACATGTGTATATAACAAAGGGTGCAAAGTCTGCAGGCAGTAGGAAACACATGGTTAAGTGTAGGGAGTAAAACTGATGGCAGTCTAAAGTTCAAGATTTTTGGAGCTCTTTGTTCAGTGGATCAGATGTTTGATGAAGCTCTGTGTCTATCTACCACCACTACTGTTTTCTGTTTATTTGTTACTGACTGTGGCAGGACACCTCTGCCTCTGTTTCACTTTATGTTGCTGGTAAATAATATGGTTGTAGTAGTAGGCCAAAGTTAAATTATTTAGTATGCACTAATTAGAGGTGCAGAGCTTTGAGACATTTTAGCTTTTATATTTTATAATATATATTTTTTGTAAGAACCACAATTAATAAATATATTTCAGTGAATAACTTATTGTTCAAATCTGTATATAAATATGTACATAATGTGTTGTAATTATATTGTAAAATGGATGGATGGATGGACGTTTAAAACAAAACTGTTATTAATTAGTAAGTATACATTTTTTGAGCCTTTTTAGAGAAAATCAAATCATTGTAGTAAATTATGCAAATTACTCAATGATGTCATGGTGACCACGCCCATAGCCACGCCCCCACCGCCACAGGTATCTTGGCAGTTTATGGGAAACACTGAAAGTGTTACCAAAAACATATAACTTTGTCTTGAATTTGAAAAAAAACCAACATTTTATTTTTCACTAAAGAAGGGTTCGGTGAATGCGCATATGAAACTGGTGGGGTTCGGTACCTCCAACAAGGTTAAGAACCACTGGTATACGGCATATTGAATATTGGTATGGAAAGGATAACATACCGTAACGTAATTTAACGTCTGTCAAACCATTGAAATATGTAATGGCAATTAATCTTACTTGGTTCATAGTTAACTCAAAAGAAGTCACAGTTAATTGCAGATAGATATCATTTGGGGGACAAGAGGGGGATTAGACAGAGAGACGACAACAACAACAGCAAACACAACAATAACAACAACAACAATAGAGCAACATCAGCAGATACGACATGTACAAATATGATGGTAAAAGTGATAGCAAAGGAGCAGTTAGTGAAATAAATAATAATACAGAAATGACAATGAGCATTATTACACTACAAATGGAGCAATACAAATACCAATAGAAATAGTACTATTGATAAAGAATAATACCAATAATTTACCTCTATTATCAACAATACAGTTGTTCAAATGCAACAATACATATACGTAATGATAACTAGAGTTACGAAAGAAAGCAGAAAAATGGAGGCGAAGAAAGAGAAGCCAGCTATATTAACCTTGTAGATTGTTATAGTAACAATAGGTTAAGCTTTGTCAGTGTGCCATGTGTTACCCAGTTTAGTCAAATCATTTTCAAGTGTTTATTACCAAGACAGGACAGTTAGTTTGCTTTAATGAAATGTTTTTTTATTAAAATATTATGCTTTTTTGAACAGCTCAACATAAAAAGGACATAAACACACTTTTAAGGACAATTTAAAAGAATGTTTGTTGGTGTCTTGTCTAGGGGTGTAACGGTACGTGTATTGGAATTGAACCGTTTCGGTACGGGGGCTTCGGTTCGGTCCGGAGGTGTACCGAACGAGTTTCCACACGGACATATTAAGTAGCGCAACGCAAGTTGTGTAAACAATGCACACCGAGGCACAACACACGGCATGCTAGCAGCTAACGGGCTACGATAGACTGACCATACGTCCTCTTTTCACCGGACATGTCCTCTTTTGCGGAGCTGTCTGGGCGGAGTTTCTTAAATGCCTCAAATGTCCGGTATTTTGAGTTAGGGTTGCGTGTATTTTCAATGTACGTTCAGGGTTAAGAAGGGGTTGAAAACAAAACAAATTGTGCCCGCAGCATCATTGGTGAGGGAGGGGCAGAGACAGAGACAGAGAGAGAGAGAGAGAGAGAGAGAGAGAGAGAGAGAGAGAGAGAGAGAGAGAGAGAGTTATGATAAACGCGCATGTGTCGCCAGGCTCTGCTTTTTATCCATAGATTTATCAGATTTAATTTTTTATTATCTATAGCAAGGGTGTCAAAAGTGTGCCCCGGAGGCCATTTGCGGCCCACAGCTAATGTTTTAAAGGCCCACGGCACATTCTAAAAATACTATTAAAATAAACAAAAACATAACAAAAGTGAAATAAAAAAGCTTAAAGTTTAAATGTAATTTAGAAAAAGTTGCAATGTTGACTAATAAAACAAAGCTGTTTTTTTTAACATAACGTAGCACAATGTAACAGAACATATTGACTAGTAAGATAATGTACAGTAACATAACGTTGCACAACGTGACATAACAAATTGACTAGTAAGATAATGTAAAGTAACATAACATAATGACTAGTAATATAACGTAACGTAACATAACATAGCACTACGTAACATAACATAATGACTAGTAAGATAACATAACATAACGTAACATAACATAACGTAACATAACATAACGTAGCACAACGTAACATAATATAATGACTAGTAAGATAGCATAACGTAACTTAACATAACGTAACATAACATAACGTAACGTAACATAACATAACGTAGCATAACATAACATAATGACGAGTAAGATAACGTAACATAACATAACGTAACGTAACATAACGTAGCACTACGTAACATAACATAATGACTAGTAAGATAACGTAACATAACATAACGTAACATAGCATTACGTAGCCCAACGTAGCATAAGATAATGACTAGTGAGATAATGTAATGTAACATAACGTAACATATCATAATGACTATTGAGATAACGTAACGTAACGTAACGTAACGTAACGTAACGTAACGTAACGTAACGTAACATAAATGTAGCACAACATAACATAACATAATGACTAGTAAGATAACATAACGTAACATAACGTAGCACTACGTAACGTAACATAATGACTAGTAAGATAACATAGCATAACGTAACATAACATAACGTAGCACAACGTAACATAATATAATGACTAGTAAGATAACATAACGTAACTTAACATAACGTAACATAACATAACATAACGTAACGTAACGTAACGTAACGTAACGTAACGTAACATAACATAGCGTAGCATAACATAACATAATGACGATTAAGATAACGTAACATAACATAACGTAACATAACATAACGTAACATAACATAACGTAACATAACGTAGCACTACGTAACATAACATAGTGACTAGTAAGATAACGTAATATAACATAACGTAACATAGCATTACGTAGCACAACGTAACATAAGGTAATGACTAGTGAGATAATGTAATGTAACATAACGTAACATAACATAATGACTATTGAGATAACGTAACGTAACATAACGTAGCACAACATAACATAACATAATGACTAGTAAGATAACGTAACGTAACATAACGTAGCACTACGTAACATAACACAATGACTAGTAAGATAACGTGACATAACGTAACATAACATAATGTTGAACAATGTAACATAAGATAATGACTAGTGAGATAACGTAATGTAACATAACCTAGCACAACGTAACATAACATAATGACTAGTGAGATAACGTAACGTAACATAACGTAGCACAACATAACATAACGACTAGTAAGATAACGTAACGTAACATAACATAATGTAGGACAACGTAACATAACATGACTAGTAGGGTAACGTAACATCACATAACACAACGTAAGATAACATAATGACTAGTAAGATAACGTAACGTAACATCAAGTAGCACAACATAACATAACAAAATGACTAGTAAGATAACATAACGTAACATAACGTAACGTAACATAACGTAGCACAACGTAACATAACATAATGACAAGTAAGATAACCTAACGTAACATAACGTAGCACTACGTAACATAACATAATGACTAGTAAGATAACGTAACATAACATAATGTAACATAGCATTACGTAGCACAACGTAACATAAGATAATGACTAGTGAGGTAATGTAATGTAACATATCGTAACATATCATAATGACTATTGAGATAATGTAACGTAACATAACGTAGCACAACATAACATAACATAATGACTAGTAAGATAACGTAACGTAACATCAAGTAGCACAACATAACATAACATAATGACTAGTAAGATAACGTAACGTAACATAACGTAACGTAACATAACGTAGCACAACGTAACATAACATAATGACAAGTAAGATAACCTAACGTAACATAACGTAGCACTACGTAACATAACATAATGACTAGTAAGATAACGTAACATAACATAACGTAACATAGCATTACGTAGCACAACGTAACATAAGATAATGACTAGTGAGGTAATGTAATGTAACATATCGTAACATATCATAATGACTATTGAGCTAATGTAACGTAACATAACGTAGCACAACATAACATAACATAATGACTAGTAAGATAACGTAACGTAACATAACGTAGCACAACGTAAGATAACATAATGACTAGTAAGATAACGTGACATAACGTAACATAACATAATGTAGAACAATGTAACATAAGATAATGACTAGTGAGATAATGTAATGTAACATAACGTAGCACAACGTAACATAACGTAACGTAACATAACGTAGCACAACATAACATAACGACTAGTAAGATAACGTAACGTAACATAACATAATGTAGGACAACGTAACATAACATGACTAGTAGGATAACGTAACGTAACATCATGTAACACAACGTAAGATAACACAATGACTAGTAATATAACGTAAGATAACATAATGACTAGTAAGATAACGCAACGTAACATAACGTAGCACAACGTAATATAACATAATGACTAGTAAGATAACGTAACGTAACATAACGTAGCACAACGTAACATAACATAATGACTATTGAGATAACGTAACGTAACATAACGTAGCACAACATAACATAACATAATGACTAGTAAGGTAACGTAACATAACATAACGACGAGTAAGGTAACATAACATAACAACATAACATAATGTAGTGTAAAGGTACCAGACTTCCATACTCAATATTTACGACTCCAAAATAAATTCTTGCATCTCCATCCTCTTATCCAGTTACTCACCAACATTTGATTGAACCCCCCTCACCTAAATCATGTCTACATTCATTTGGGTATTTTGGAGAACGTGTGTTGATACAGTACATCATTGATTGTTACTGCACTATTAACTGCCTAAAAGGTCAGGGAATTTGAAGGGAGTAAATATTTTTGCACAGAATTTGTTCAACAAAATAAAAGCCTCATGAAGATTCAACATGTTGACTCACCTCTCCACCCCGTTCAGCTTGTGTCTGTGTTTCCTAGACATGAGCAAGCCTCCACCCCACGCTCCCTGCACACAATGCATCAGTGAGGAAGAACACACTAGAACATGTTAGTGTTGTAATGACAGATGCCTTACGTCCACATGGAGCCACATGTTGTACTTCTCACAGATGTCTGCAATTTCATTGATGGGATCGAAGGCTCCGTAGACGGTGGTGCCGGCCATGGCGTTGACATACATGGGAACATACCCCTGAACACACACACGCGCACACACACACACACACACACAGGTAATGACAGTCTTTCTCTAACATTAAAAAAACAGGATGGAACATTTCCTCTAATAATGCACTCTCTTCCTCTGGGCAGATATGGTTAGCGCTAAATTGCTTGCCCGCCCCTTCCAGCCTCCACATCATTTTTCCTTGAAGAATGACTTCCAGCATTTTGCTCCGGTGGACGTCATATGTGTGTGGGCAGAAGCTTTATAAGCTTATTAATGTAGCTTTGCTTGCTTTGGCACACAGTACTTTGCAGCTCAGATCAACGCCTGTCTTTGTACAGCAGAAAAATACAATAGAATCCAGTGTTTCCCATAAACTGCCAAGATACCTGTGGCGGTGGGGGCGTGGCTATGGGCGTGGTCACCATGACATCATTGAGTGATTTGCATAATTTACTACAATGATATGATTTTCTCTAAAAAGGCTAAAAAAATGTACACTTACTAATTAATAACAGTTTTGTTTTAAACGTCCATCCATACATCCATTTTACAATATAATTACAACATTTTATGTACATATTTATATACAGATTTGAACAATAAGTTATTCACTGAAATATATGTATTAATTGTGGTTCTTACAAAAATATATCTTATAAAATATAAAAGTTAAAATGTCTCATAAAGCTCTGCCCCTTTAATTAGTGCATACTAAATAATTTAACTTTATCCTACTACTACAACCATATTATTTACCAGCAACATAAAGTGAAACAGAGGCAGAGGTGTCCTGCCACAGTCAGTAACAAATAAACAGAAAACAGTAGTGGTGGTAGATCGACACAGAGCTTCATCAAACATCTGATCCACTGAACAAAGAGCTCCAAAAATCTTGAACTTTAGACTGCCATCAGTTTTACTCCCTACACTTAACCATGTGTTTCCTACTGCCTGCAGACTTTGCACCCTTTGTTATATACACATGTTGTGTTTCTAATATAAATACATTTAATAAAGTCAAATACAAATAAGGCAACAAGAGAAGTATCCTACACTTCTCTTTTGTAAAGTAAATCTGAACAGCCGATATGGGCATCTACATCAACTATATGATTTGCCTGAGAAGCTGGAGAGGACAAAAAAACAAAACCAAAAAAAAAAAAAATATATATATATATATATGTTTTATTTTTTTTATTTTTATTTTTTAAATTTGTGGCGGACGTAATTCTTTCGTGGCGGGCCGCCACAAATAAATGAATGTGTGGGAAACACTGGAATCTCTGAAGTTGTAAAATTCAGAATTCAATCCCAACAATGCGACTCTAAAGTCACACTAAAGTTGGAATGACCTTCCTGCATGATGTCATGTAAGACCTCAGCACAAGGATGAACTCCATGCCTGTTTTGCTATTTCTTAGTTTTTTGCAATGGATACCAAAGAGGGAATGTGTGATGATAACCATAGAACTGCACATGGAGCACATTGCTACAATGTGATTATAACCATGGAATTACAATTAGAAGTTATCACTACACTGGAAAGTGGAAAGCAACGTTATCATGGACGCCCCTGCTTATTTCAGCAAGTCAATGCCAAGCCACGTGTTACAACAGCGTGGCTTCATAGTAAAAGAGTGCGGGTACTAGACTGGCCTGCCTGTAGTCCAGACATTGAAAATGTGTGGTGCAATATGAAGGCTAAAATATCAGAAGGGAGACTGTTGAACAACTTAAGCTGTACATCAAGCAAGAATGGGAAAGAATTCCACTTCAAAAATGTGTCTCCTCAGTTCCCAAACCTTTACTGAGTGTTGTTAAAAGGAAATGCCATGTAACAGCGCAATAACATACATTTGTAAAAATTAGTGTTTTACAATGTATTTTTGTTTTGAATCAGATTTTTTTTTTTTTCTACATTTGTTTTCGAATTTGTAAACATTTTGAAAATTTGCTCTCATTTTTGGGTCTTTTCGATTATGACCCTCTGCCGTCATAAGACCAATGATTACAGTCCAAAGAAAAGTGTAAGGATAACCATAGAATTTAAAAATGGAAGATACGTATCACTACACTGGAAAGCAACACACGCATGACTGTCCTGGCTGCTCAGTCCGATATTCATACAGTTTTTTTTTTTTTTCTCACCCCCCCATTGTTTACCTGTTTCTCACCTTTTTTGTAAGGAGTGCCGGAAGTTGGCAGACCCGTCAGCGATCCTGTTCTGTCTCCCTGTAATTTTTGATCCTGTTCTGTCTCCCTGTAATATTTGTCTGATCTTGAATGGGATTGTGCTGACAATTTTAATTTCCTCTCAGGGATTAATAAAGTGATTCTGATTCTGATTCTGACAATATCATCATTATGACATGTGACTAGGGATGATGTTTGATAAGAAATTATCGAGTTCGAGCCTATTATCGAATCCTCTTATCGAACCGATTCCTTATCGAGTCCAGATAGGTTGTTGTATATGGGAAAAAACACACAATATTTGGTTTAACAAAAGCTCACTTTTATTGTATAAGAAAAAAATAAAATCTAATAAATAAATAAATATTGACTGTTACCCCCCTAAAAAAAAATAAAAAAATAAAACAATATTGACTGTTGTAACCCAAAGTATATTAAGTGGGATTTTTCAGAAAAACAAATATATACATTAACACAAAAACAACCTGTCTCTTTGATCACTATAGGTGTATAAATAATAAGAGTGTTAAATAAAATCAGTCCCTTGGGCACCAAACTTAAAATAATACAGCTCTCCAAAAAGTGCACTTCTGCTGCTATTTGACATAACTGTTTGCTATGATGCTTTGAAATTTTTGCACTTTATTTCTTTATTGAAAGAAAATTCTATGAAGAGAAAAGTTGTTTGCAAATGTGGTTACAATGCTAAAAAATGAAAAGTTAAAGCTAAAAAAAGAAATACACTTTATTGAGTTAAAATCTTTCTTTATAGGGGAAAAGATGTGATGTTATGAGCTAGGGAAAATAACAACTACACTACCCAGCATGCAACGGGAGTGACGAGCATGCGCGGTAGCCCCGAAAAGTGTTGTTGCATGTCGTCACCGGCAGCTGAGAATGAGGTTATGAGTACGCTGTGAAAGTAAACGTCAAGAAATCAGCCAACACGCCTCGTCTGCATTATTTATAATTAGACAGACAACACATAAGTGTGATTTTGTTTTGTTTACAAGGAAAGAAAAACAAAAGTTAAAAAAGGGAGATCTCATATATATGTACTATGTGCTGCGGTTGCTTTAAGTTGCGACAGCTGCCGTGAAGGAGGTGCGTTGCCAGCCTGGTTGCTATGTTTCCGGTTGGTCGTAAAAGTGTTCGTCATGTGTTTGTACCCTGCTCAAATCTATCAGTAAAGTTATTCATAGGATTATACCTTTTGTTTTGAACTTTATTACACCTTGGAGCGCGGTCTATTGTTTTTCCTGCTTTCCCTATCTGCGCCTAATGACTGAGCTACGTGACGTCCCGTCACGGGACGGGATTCGTTCCGAGGGATTCGAATAAAGAACCATCTCTTTTTCTTTACTACAGTGGTCTCGATAACGGATACCGGTTCTCAAAAAGGGATGCGAGTCCGAGGACTCGGTTCTTTTCTTATCGAACAACCGGGAAAACCGGTTTCGAGTATCATTCCTACATGTGACCACTAATTCATCTGCATTTAGTTTCTTAAAAGAGGCAACTCCCCTCACAAGAACAGTAGTTATAAATGATAAAACATGACTTTGAAAAATTATCAAGTGTCAAGACTTGGACTAGGGGTTGTTTGTTTTCCCGAGATGCAAGTAATGTTGGAGCGGGCAAGGCGTTAAGGTAAAGACATGATTTATTTTTTAACTCTAAACTACAAAAAAGGAAACAAACAAAAGGCGCGCACAATGGCGGGGAACAAACTTGACTAATGAAACAAAAGACTAGCACAAAGGCAATTAACCATGAACATGAAACAAAAACACTTACTGTGGCATGGCATGACTATATAGTAAACAGGAATCTCATGGGTAGCAGAGGTAATGTTGCCAGGCTTACTGCCTGGCAACTACAAGTTTAAATACTGGTGACATGATCAGTGAAAACAGGTGCGTGACTCAAAACGTGAAACAGGTGAAACTAATGGTTGCCATGGTGACAAAACAAGGGAGTGAAAAGCAGGAACTAAGTGTACAAAACCCAAACGGAACTTAACTTAAACAGAACATGATCACAGACATGACATCAAGTGGGTTTATGGACAGACTTTTTCTATTTCCATTCATCCCTATGGACTGTTCCACTAATATAGATTTGGACTTTTTACCTTTTGTTTGGCGGCAATCACTTTGGCTTCCAAATCAGCGGCGATGACTCTCCCTCTAGAAGACACACTTGACTAGTCAGTTATGTTTTATGTCACATCTGCATGGGAACAAACTATAACCTTTCATCTGTGTTGAGCAGGATCAAGTTCTCCGTTCCAAATCCCAGAGCTGCACTGGCCTTCTTGATGGAGTAGTGGCTCTGCAAGAACATTAGTCTAGTGAGACTGTGGCCATGGAGGACATGGAGGACATGGAGGTGCAACAGCCAGTGTGGGCCTCACATGCTCAGAGGTGAAAAGGACCAGTCGGGGTGCAGCTGCCATGCCTTTGGTTTTGACCTCGGGGAAGTACTTGTACCGTGCAATCATCACACTGTACATGTTGGAAATTGCTCCTCCTGCAGGAAAGCAGATGAGCTCCTTCAGCAGTGGGAAGAGACGCCTCTGCCGTGTCCAATCAGGTGTGACACAAGAGCACTGGCTCCTTTTTAAAAGCTCCGCAGCCATAGTTGGCTCCTCTTACCCGGAGAAAATATTCCGTCGCCCTCCCCCTCGGGCCAGCCGATGATTTCTCTCATCTTTTTCAGCGTCAGCTGCTCCATCAGTACGAAGACGGGCGCAATCTCATATGTGAACCTGTAGCACACAAAGTACTGCTTGGGCGACATGGCAGTTATGTTTGGCCCCAGAGGGCCGCTTCTAACAGTGAATACTATTATTACACCATTTTTTAAATGCATTTTATTAGTAGATTTAAAAAAAAGGAAACAAATGGTAAGTTGCAATAATTTCACCTCAAAATGTAGTGTATGTTACTGTAAATGGAAAAACAGTACTGCTGTTTTTATGGTAAAAAAAAAAAAAAAAGGCAGCTCGGTTGCCAGAATTTTACTGTAAAATTGACATTAGTTTTTTTTACTGTAAATAAAAAAACCCTGCAATTTTACAGTAAAATTTTGGCACCTGAGCTGCCTGTTTGTTAGTTTGTTTTTTTTACCACAAATCAACAACTGTAGATTTTTCAGTGTATTACTGTAAATGCAAAAACGGCACCACAGTTTATTACAGTAAAAAAATGTTTTTTCATTTCGAGAAAAATCCTATATATATATATATATATATATATATATATATATATATATATATATATATATATATATATATATATATATATATATATATATATTAGGGGTGTTTGAAAAAATCGATTCGAATTCGAATCTCGATTCTCACGTTGTGCGATTCAGAATAGATTCTCCTTTTTTTTAATCGATTTTTTTTTTTTAAATTGTATTATTTTTTATTTTTTATTTTTTCAATTAATCAAGGCAACAAAACAATTCACAGCAATACCATAACAATGCAATCCAATTCCAAAACCTAACCCGACCCAGCAACACTCAGAACTGCAATAAACAGAGCAATTGAGACAAACACGACACAGAACAAACCAAAAGTAGTGAAACAAAAATGAATATTATCAACAACAGTATCAATATTAGTTACAATTTCAACATAGCAGTGATTAAAAATCCCTCATTGACATTATCATTAGACATTTATAAAAAAAAAAAAAAGAACAATAGTGTCACAGTGGCTTACACTTGCATCGCATCTCATAAGCTTGACAACACACTGTGTCCAATATTTTCACAAAGATAAAATAAGTCATATTTTTGGTTCATTTAATAGTTAAAACAAATGTACATTATTGCAATCAGTTGATAAAACATTGTCCTTTACAATTATAAAAGCTTTTTACAAAAATCTACTACTCTGCTTGCATGTCAGCAGACTGGGGTAGATCCTCCTGAAATCTATGTATTGAATGAATAGAGAATCCTTTTGAATCGGGAAAAAAAATCGTTTTTGAATTGAGAATCGTGTTGAATTGAAAAAAAAAAATCGATTTTGAATCGAATCCTGACCCCAAGAATCGATATTGAATCGAATCGTGGGACACCCAAAGATTCACAGCCCTAATATATATATATATATATATATATATATATATATATATATATATATATATATATATATATATATATATATATATATATATATATATATATATATATATATATATATATATATATATATATATATATATATATATATATATATACTGTATATATATACTGTATATATATATATTAGGGATGTCCGATAATGGCTTTTTGCCGATATCCGATATTCCGATATTGTCCAACTCTTTAATTACCGATACCAATATCAACCGATACCGATATCAACCGATATATGCAGTCGTGGAATTAACACATTATTATGCCTAATTTGGACAACCATGTATGGTGAAGATAAGGTACTTTTTAAAAAATAAAATAAAATAAGATAACTAAATTAAAAACATTTTCTTGAATAAAAAAGAAAGTAAAACAATATAAAAACAGTTACATAGAAACTAGTAATTAATGAAAATGAGTAAAATTAACTGTTAAAGGTTAGTACTATTAGTGGACCAGCAGCACGCACAATCATGTGTGCTTACAGACTGTATCCCTTGCAGACTGTATTGATATATATTGATATATAATGTAGGAACCAGAATATTGATAACAGAAAGAAATGGGGGGTGGGAGGTTTTTTGGGTTCGTGCACTGATTGTAATTGTATCTTGTGTTTTTTATGTTGATTTAATAAAAAAAAACAACCGAAAAAAACAAAACCGATACAGATAATAAAAAAAACGATACCGATATTATCGGACATCCCTAATATATATATATATATATATATATATATATATATATATATATATATATATATATATATATATATATATATATATATATATATATATATATATATGTATATATATGTACCATGAAGTAGCCTGATAACTAACAGAAGGACAAACAAACACACATACAATCTACAAGTGTGTACTAGGTGGATGTCGTAGCTCTGCTAAGCAATATTTGAATTATGTGCAGTCATTAAAGAACATTTCTAATGGTGATGTAAGACTTCTCCACAGTCGCCAGTCGCACATATATATTTTTTCCAACGGCAATGTTATGAATGACAGGAACAGAAAACACTAAGGACTCCACATCACCTGTTTATAAATGTTCATTTATACATATTTCTTTCCTAAATACACCCCTACTCTGAATGGAATACAAATAAACAAAGTAGCATTGACTCGCTGTTATCTGCACAATCCTAATGAGATGCACTACAATTGCATTAGCATTCAGTGGTGGAGAACCACACTTATTGTATAGATAATAGTTGACTCCACTGCTGTAATGTACCACTAGGGTATATGTGGTGCATGCACATCACAGTAAATATAAAAGCAGAACAATGTAGATTCATTCAGTTATGTAACAGCTGGATGTACTGTCAGTCTATTAGTGCCAGTCAATACATGCCAGGGAGGATTAGCTTTGACTCAGTCATTCATAAAGATAGATAACATACAGTAAAGGGGGTGTTGGAGCCTAAATACTTGTGTGTGTGTGTGTGTGTGTGTGTGTGTGTGTGTGTGTGTGTGTGTGTGTGTGTGTGTGTGTGTGTGTGTGTGTGTGTGTGTATTTATACCCTTCTTGAGACATCAACAAGGACAAGTAACTTCCATATGAGGACCCGTGAACAAAATCATGGTCCCAATACAGAAAACCATTGCATCTAATACACAATGTCTCATTTGCACCCCTGCTGGTGACATCTATCAAAATGAGGGGGGTCCCAAAAAGGAGGGATTTTTCAAATTTCAAATTTTAAAAGCGACTGTGTGTCGCTTTTAAAAGTGCTCCCCCTCTGGTTAACATATGAAATAACAAGTGTGTGTAAAAATATGAAGTGCTTTTGGCCAAAAATAATTTAAATAACTAAAATAAATATGTATATATAGACATACTGTAATAACTTGAAGTAAATAATGAACATTAAAAACCAATTACAAACAAAAAAAACAAAATAAATAATAATTAACTAAAAGCTTACCTTTTTTATATTTGCATAGTATGTATATATTATAATTTTGTTGTAAATACAAATCTTTATATATTTAAAAAGGGCGGTCCTAAAGAGGTAGGCATTTTTCTGAGGCCTCAAGAAGGACACAAATACAAGAATATGTGTGTGTGCGTGTGTGTGTGTTCTTGTATTTTCACCCTTCTTGAGACATTAAGAAGGAAAAGTACCTTCCATAAGAGGAGGTGTGAACAAGTTAGGACATAAATCATGGTCACAATGCGGAAAACCAATACATCCAATAGAGAGCCAAATACTAGAGTCCGTGAACATTGCTCCAAAGTCAGGATTGTTTTGTTGCTTTAATGTGCTTCCAGAAGTAAACATTGACAGGTGCAAAGGCAGCAATATATGATAAAACAAGACGGCAGCTAGAAAAGGATTTCCCTATTCATCCCCGAAAAAACCCGCCAGGTGAATAGCTGATTTTACCACTTCCGGTGCTGACGTAAGACAACCCATATGTGACCATAAGATGAACAAATACACTACGGTACTAAGAGTATAGTGGCCATTAACAGTTAGCTTCCATAGCATGGTTGCCCAAAGTGTGGCACAGGGACCATCTGTGGTCCCTGACTCCTTTGTCATCGGTCTTAAGCACATTACAAAAAACAAAAAACAAAAATCTCATTTGCACCCCTGCTGGTGACATCCATCAAAATGAGGGTGGTCCCAAAAAGGAAGGATTTTTCAAATTGACTGTGTGTCGCTTTTAAAAGTGGTCCCCCTCAGGCCAACATATGAAATAACAAGTGTGTGTAAGAAATTGAAATGCACCCCCTTTGGCCAACATTTAGTTAAAAAATACATATGTATATTGAGACATACTGTAATAACTTGAAGTAAATAATGAAGATTAAAACCCAATTACAAACATCCATCCATCCATCCATTTTCTACCGCTTGTCCCTTTTGGGGTCGCGGGGGGTGCTGGAGCCTATCTCAGCTGCATTCGGGCGGAAGGCGTGGTACACCCTGGACAAGTCGCCATCTCATCACAGGGCCAATTACAAACAAAACATTAGACATTTTTTTTTACTAAAAGCTTACCTTTTTTATATTTGCATAGTATGTATATATTATTAATGTTGTAAATACAAATCTTTATACATCTAGAAAGGGCGGTCCTAAAGAGGTAGGCATTTTTCTCAGGTCTCAAGAAGGTAACAAATACAAGAATGTGTATGCGTGTGTGTGTGTGTGTGTATGTTTGTCTATGTGACATATGAGGACATTTTTATGAAATCTGACCTTACATATGAGGACCTGTTGCGTGTGTGTGTGTGTGTGTGTGTGTGTGTGTGTGTGTGTGTGTGTGTGTGTGTGTGTGTGTGTGTGCGTTAATCCAGCTGCAGTGACCGTCACCAGACCTACTTAAATATCCTTCATTCATTTGCTGGTGCTTATGTCAATCACTTACATACACTTATTAGGACATCAACTTGAAGTATTCAATAAGCCTCGTTTTCACTCAATTGTCAGATTTTTTTTTATTGCGTGTCCGAAGTGAAGTTATTATTAACTTCGGGGAGTGGCCCCGCATTGTTTATGGAGGCACAAAATTAGCTGATAGCTTTTTAGCCGATGGACTAAAAATAAACAGAGGATCTGTGTATGATTGACATGAAAAGGCATTAATCAACAATGGCAACCACATACTTTTTCAATAAAATCAGCCGATAATGATCGGCGGTCGATCGATTCCTAATAATTAGCAATATTTTATTTAAAAAAAAAAAAAATGTATAGTTCAAATAGCTTCATAATTGTGACACAAAAAAATCAACTCCAGTATATTGGAGCATTGGTGGAGAGTTGCCGATAGAGTACCCATCATGCCTTGTGTAAAGACCCTTAGATATGTGCACCCAATTTAGTAGTAATAATAATACTTTATTTATGTTATGCGTTAACTTGCTGTTATATAAATTGAAAGTTTGGAACCCTTGTGTTCTGTTTGCTAGCAAGGTTCAAATGTCAATGCAAGGATCTGTCAATGTGTCCAAGATCCTCTATACAACAGGAGCACTCTTTTTAGGAATTTGCTGCAAAACTGTTTGTCTGCCAAGTTTTGAACTGATCTCGGGCCACCTGTTGAGTAACCTTGCCTTAAAGGCCTACTGAAACCCACTACTACCGACCACGCAGTCTGATAGTTTATATATCAATGATGAAATCTTAACATTGCAACACATACCAATACGGCCGGGTTAGATTACTAAAGTGCAATTTTAAATTTCGCGCAAAATATCCTGCTGAAAACGTCTCGGTATGATGACGCCTGCGCGTGACGTCACGGATTGTAGAGGACATTTTGGGACAGCATTGTGGCCAGCTATTAAGTCGTCTGTTTTCATCGCAAAATTCCACAGTATTCTGGACATCTGTGTTGGTGAATCTTTTGCAATGTGTTCAATGAACAATGGAGACAGCAAAGAAGAAAGCTGTAGGTGGGAAGCGGTGTATTTCGGCCGGCTGCAGCAACACAAACACAGCCGATGTTTCATTGTTTACATTCCCGAAAGATGACAGTCAAGCTTTACCATTGGCCTGTGGAGAACTGGGACAACAGAGACTCTTACCAGGAGGACTTTGAGTTGGATACGCAGACGCGGTACCGTGAGTACGCAACCAGAATGTTGCCATAAACATTTTGTTTAATTTGTATGTGTAATGCAGTATGCAGCTGCGGCTTCCAAACATTTGATCGCTTGCCCGTACGTGCGTGCCGCTATGTGCATGTCACGTACGTAACTTTGGGGAAATATATGTGCTGTATGAACTTTGGAGAGGTGAACGGTACTTTGGGCTGTGGGATTGAGTGTGTTGTGCGGGTGTTTGATTTGTATTGGCGGGTTATATGGACGGGAGGGGGGAGGTGTTTGTTATGTGGATTAATTTGTGGCATATTAAATATAAGCCTGGTTGTGTTGTGGCTAATAGAGTATATATATGTCTTGTGTTTATTTACTGTTGTAGTCATTCCCAGCTGAACATCAGGTCCCACCTGCCTCTCACAGCATCTTCCCTATCTGAATCGCTTCCACTGCCCTCTAATCCTTCACTCTCACTTTCCTCATCCACAAATCTTTCATCCTCGCTGAAATTAATGGGGAAATTGTCGCTTTCTCGTCCGAATCGCTCTCGCTGCTGATGGCCATGATTGTGAACAATGTGCAGATGTGAGGCGCTCCACAACCTGTGACGTTACGCGCATATCGTCTGCTACTTCCGGTACAGGCAAGGCTTTTTTATCAGCGACCAAAAGTTGCAAACTTTATCATCGATGTTTTCTACTAAATCCTTTCAGCAAAAATATGGCAATATCGCGAAATGATCAAGTATGACACATAGAATGGCCCTGCTATCCCCGTTTAAATAAGAAAATCGCATTCCAGTAGGCCTTTAAGATGACATTTTCCATGCAACTCCAAAGTCAGTACAACATTGTGTTAGTTCACTATAATATTGTGGTTCTTATAGATAAAGGCTCATGATCGATTCACGTCATACTCACATATTCCTGATGCTATTGGGACACACACATTTTAACCTCTCTCAGGGGTTACGTCACAGGAACAAGTGTTACACGAGACAAAGACCACAAGTAAATGCAATAGGAATCAATATGTCATTAAGCTTGAATGTTATGACTTAAGTTTGAAAGACCAAAGTAGGAGTGTGTCTCTTCAAGCATCTTGTTTACAGTAGTGTTGTCCCGATACCAATATTTTTCAGTACTTTTCTAAATAAAGGGCACCACAAAATATGTCATAATTGGCTTTATTTTACCAAAAAATCTTAGGGTACATTAAACATATGTTTATTATTGTAATTTAGTCCTTAAATAAAATAGTGAATAGAGATGTCCGATAACATCGGCCTGCCAAAAGGGTTGTTTCTTTCTGTTATTAATATTCTGGTTCCTACATTATATATCAATATATATCAATACAGTCTGCAAGGGATACAGTCCGTAAGCACACATGATTGTGCGTGCTGCTGGTCCACTAATAGTACAAACCTTTAACAGTTAATTTCACTCATTTTCATTCATTACTAGTTTCTATGTAACTGTTTTTATATTGTTTTACTTTCTTTTTTATTCAAGAAAATGTTTTTAATTTATTTATCTTATTTTATTTTATTAATTTAAAAAAAAAGTACCTTATCTTCACCATACCTGGTTGTCCAAATTAGACATAATAATGTGTTAATTCCACGACTGTATATATCGGTTGATATCGGTATCGGTTGATATCGGTATCAGTAATTAAGAGTTGGACAATATCGGAATATCGGATATCGGCAAAAAGCCATTATCGGACATCCCTAATAGTGAACATCCTAAACAACTTGTCTTTTAGTAGTAAGTAAACAAACAAAGACTAATTAGTCTGCTGACGTATGCAGTAACACATTGTGTCATATATCCACCTATTATTTTGTCTACATTATGAGGGACAAACTGTAAAAATTGATTATTAATCTACTTGTTCATTTACTGTTAATATCTGCTTACTTTCTCTTTTAACATGTTCTATGCACACTTCTGTTAAAATGTAATAATCACTTATTCTTCTCTTCTTTGATACTTTACATTAGTTTTGGATGATACCACACATTTAGGTATCGATTCAATACCAAGTAGTTACAGGATCATACATTGGTCATATTCAAAGTCCTCATGTATCCAGGAACATATTTCCTGAGTTTATAAACATAATATACATTTTTTTTAAACAAAAGAAGATTTTGTGATGCTAAAAAATATCGATGTAATCATAGTAGTATCGACTAGATAAGCTCCTGTACTTGGTGTCATTACAGTGAATGTTAGGTGTAGATCCACCCATGGCATTTGTTTATATTGTAGTGTCCCCAGAAGAGTTGGTGCTGCAGGGAATTCTGGGAATTGGTTGTTTTGTATGGTTTCACTATATCAATCAATCAATCAATCAATGTTTATTTATATAGCCCTAAATCACAAGTGTCTCAAAGGGCTGTACAAGCCACAACGACATCCTCGGTACAGAGCCCACATACGGGCAAGGAAAACTCACCCCAGTGGGACGTCAATGTGAATGACAATGAGAAACCTTGGAGAGGACCGCTTTTGTGGGTAACCCCCCCCCCATATGGCACATGTTTATGACAGTGTTGGCGTGGTTCATACGGTCACCCTTAGTGTGACATGTATGGCTGTTGACTAAGTATTCCCTTCATTCACATGTAATTAATGTGATCAAAGTTAACTAAATGTTGTAACATGGCTCCTGTGTGCTATATTGGGCTTGTATTGTTGCCATGGAGTCAAGGACTGGTGACTTTAAAGCAGGGGTCTCAGACACGCGGCCCGTGGGCCAATCGCGGCCGGTGAGACGTTATTTTGCGGCCCGCACCTTAATATGAAAATGTAATGTTAGTGCGGCCCGCGAGTTTTATATGAATTGCACTTGACAGCGTCACACTTGCCAACCCTCCCGATTTTTCCGGGAGACTCCCGAATTGCAGGGCAACCATTCTCTCGAATGTCTGCTGATTTTCACCCAAACAACAATATTAAGGGTGTGCCGTGATGGCACTGCGTTTAGCGCCCTCTACAACCTGTACAAACAACGTGCCAGCCCAGTCACATGTTGAATTTGGTTTCTGTACACACACGTAAGTGACTGCAAGACATACTTAGTCAACAGCCACACAGGTCACACTGAGGGTGGCCGTATAAACAAGTTTAACACTGTTACAAATATGTGCCACGCTGTGAACCCACACCAAACAAGAATGACAAACACATTTTGGGAGAACATCCGCACCGTAACACAACATAAACACAACAGAACAAATACCCAGAATCCAATGCAGCCCTAGGGAGACCGTGCTTTCTCAGTGATGGCACCTAGGCTATGGAATAAACTCCCCCTGAATATTAAGTCCGCCACCACTCTGGACTCTTTTAGAGCACAGCTTAAAACTCACCTTTTTACTGCAGATGACTTTTGATTCATGTGTTCATTGTGAGTCTTAAATGTTTAGTTTAGATTCCTTTGTGTGTCTCAGTCTCTGTTTCTGTTTTTTTTGCTTTTTTTGTTTCTCCACTCGGGCTGCGCCCCGGGCTGATGTAACAGTTGGTTGGGGGGCGCATAATAAATGCAAATAACATAACACAACATAACTCTTCCGGGCTAGAATATACACCCCCGCTACCACCAAACCCCACCGGGGACGGGGTTTGGTGGTAGCTGGTGTGTATATTCTAGCCCGGAAGAGTTAGTGCTGCAAGGTGTTCTGGGTATTTGTTCTGTTGTGTTTATGTTGTGTTACGGTGCGGATGTTCTCCCGAAATGTGTTTGTCATTTTTGTTTGGTGTGGGTTCACAGTGTGGCGCATATTTGTAACAGTGATAAAGTTGTTTATACGCTCACCCTCAGTGTGACCTGTACGGCTGTTGATCAAGTATGTCTTGCAGTCACTTACGTGTGTATGCAGAAGCCGCATACAGCATGTGACTGGTTGTAGAGGACGTTAAAGGCAGTGCCATCACGGCACGCCCTTAATATTGTTGTCCGGGTTAAAATCGGGACAAATTCGGGAGAATGGTTGCCCCGGGAGATTGTCGGGAGGGGCACTGAAATTCAGGAGTCTCCCGGAAAAATCGGGAGGGTTGGCAAGTATGTTGCTAGGGCGGGATAGCCACTCAAAGAAGGTGAATTCATTAAAAAGTGCATGTTAGATTTTTTAAGAAATCTTTTTTTGCGGTCCAGCCTCACCCAGTGTCTGCATCCAGTGGCCCCCATGTAAATTGAGTTTGAGACCCCTGCTTTAAAGAAATAACAACATTGCTGACTGTAGACAGACATTAGCCGCTAGCTAGCTACCCTACCCATGTCTTAAAGCACCTCTTCCTGAGGATGTTCTGCATGACACGACAGGTGTCTTTTTTGAGGCGGTATAGGACCGAATATGACTCAATAGTATCGCGGTACTATACTAATACAACCCTAGTTTACAGTAGGACCTACAGGACATGCTAGCAAAGATGATTGTGCTATATGAATGATACAAATAATACTTACATGTTAGTGTTGGCTGTAGAGGTAAGCCACTCTCCTGCCAAGCCAACAATGTCTAATCCAGTCGACAGCTGGTTGAAGAATCTGGGATGACCTATCATCCATTGATGATTAACAAATAACATCATTAATATTTGTGGTTTGGCTGCTTCAGGCCCCTTTTGTCCTCCTCACCTGTCCTCACGCCATACTTCAGAGTGTCCCGACAGTCCACCAGGATCTGCTCCAGGGACTCTGGCTGCTCTGAGAGCTCCAGGTTAAAGCCCTCCATGCCTTCCAGCAGCTGGTGTGGGTGGTGGAAGTCCAGGACCTTGGTGGATCTGTCGAAGGTTTTGCGGATGTAGCTTGTGAGGATTTCCACCACCTCCAGCAAGAACTGCATGGTGGGCTCCTCGCCGTTTTTGGCAGGTAAGAGATCTGCAGAAAGAATTGTGCAAAACCCAAAACTAGTGAAGTTGTCACGTTGTGTAAATGGTAAATAAAAAGAATACAATGATTTGCTAATCATTTTCAACTTATATTCAATTGAATAGACTGCAAAGACAAGATATTTCATGTTCACACTGACAAACTTTGTTATTTTCTGCAAATATTAGCTCTTTTGGAATTTGATGCCTGCAACATGTTTCAAAAAAGCTGGCACAAGTGGCAAAAAAGAGTGAGAAAGTTTTGAGGAATGCTCATCAAACACTTATTTGGAACATCCCACAGGTGAACAGGCTAATTGGGAACAGGTGGGTGCCATGATTGGGTATAAAAGCAGCTTCCATGAAATGCTCAGTCATTCACAAACAAGGATGGGGCGAGGGTCACCACTTTGTCAACAAATGCCTGAGCAAATTGTTTAAGAACAACATTTCTCAAGCAGCTATTGCAAGTAATTTAGGGATTTCACCATCCACGCTCTGTAATATCATCAAAAGGTTCAGAGAATCTGGAGAAATCCCTGCATGTAACATTGAATGCCCATGGCCTTCAATCCCTCAGGTGGTACTGCATCAAAAAGCGACATCAATGTGTAAAGGATATCACCACATGGGCTCAGGAACACTTCAGAAAACCACTGTCAGTAACTACAGTTTGTTGCTACATCTGTAAGTGCAAATTAAAACTCTACTATGCAAAGCCAAAGCCATTTATCAACAACACCCAGAAATGCTGCCGGCTCCGCTGGGCCTGAGCTCATCTAAGATGGACTGATGCAAAGTGGAAAAGTGTTCTGTGGTCTGACGAGTCCACATTTGAAATTGTTTTTGGAAACTGTGGACATCGTGTCCTCCGCAACAAAGAGGAAAAAAAAACATATCTGGATTGTTTAAGATGCAAAGTTCAAAAGTCAGCATGTGTGATAGTATGGGGGTGTATTAGTGCCTGAGGCATGGGTAACTTAGGCGCTATTAATACATTTTTTACCACTTGTGGTAAATTCAGTTGAATGGACATCTGCAGGAACTAGGAGACTAGTCAGGATAGAAGGAAAGATGAATGCAGCAATGTACAGAGACATCCTGGATGAAAACCTGCTCAGGAGCGCTCTTGAACTCAGACTTTGGCTCCCGCACATACTGGTAGACAATTATACTGTACATACAAACATACATACACGCATACGCCCATACACACACATGCATACGCCCATACACACACACGCATACGCCCACACACACACATACGTACGCACATTTATACATACAGTCGTATAGTTATACATATACATAGGTACATACAGACGTATATATATATACATACATAGGTACACACGTACACACACACACACACACACACACACACACACACACACACACACACACACACACACACACACACACACACACACACACACACACACACACACACACACTGTACAAAACATATGCATACTGGAAAAACATATGCTCATATACATACATACATACATACACTAATGCATACAATCATGTTTCATTCAAACTCAGTTGAAGCACAGCTCACTGCTAAAGCTCACCTTATTTTTACCATAACAATCTATAAGGTTAATTAGTTCTCCCCCAACGTCATTACCTTTTTTCTTTTGTAATTCAAGTATTCTTTACATGTATATGTTGTTGCATTTGAAGCAATTGTAATGTTGATAATAGAGATAATTATTAGTATTCATTATCAATATTACTTGTCCAGGGTGTACCCCGCCTTCCACCCGAATGTAGCTGGTATAGGCTCCAGCACCCCCCATGACACCGAGAGGGACATTTATTATCGATATTGTTCCTTCTATTGGTATTTGAATCGCTCCGTTTGTAGTGCAATAATGTTTATTGTCATTTCTGAGTTATTACTATCTAATTCTTTAACTGGTTCTTTTTTATATTTTGTGTATCATATATATATATATATATATATATATATATATATATATATATATATATATATATATATATATATATATATATATATATATATATATATATATATATATATATATATATATATATATATATATATATATGTATCATATTGATGTATATATCATATTGATATATATATCATATTGATATATATATATCATATTTGCTGATGTTCTGCTGTTGTTGTTTTTGTTTTTTGTTGTTGTAGTTTCTCTCTTCTTTTTTATCCCCCTCTTGCCCCCCTGTCCCCTGGTTTTTTTTAAATTAAATTTGCAAAAAGCTCTAAAACGTTTTCCCATTGTCATTATGGGATATTGTAGAATTTTTGACGACAAAAATTTAACATTTTATTTTGGAATAAGTCTGTAGCATAACAAAAGGGAAGCAGTGTGAACACGTTCCAGCTTTGTCATCCTTTTAGACACAAACGTGTCATTAAATGTGCTTTACAGTAAAATAATGGGCATTTTTTTTCTGATAGTTGTCCTAGTTTTGTGTAACAAATGTGTGTTATAAATGCACAACAAGGATTCCTGTTGCTGTCACAAAGCTTTCAACGTGTCAATAGGATCGACCGGCCTTACGGCTGAAATATTGCACTGTCAGCAAAAGCTACAATATAAAATATTCAGCATCGACAAGGAGATTAATTACATGAATTTCTTATTATCAGCTCTTATTCTTATGATGTGCAACTGCCGTGCATCATACCTGAGAGATGAATGTTTTGATCCACAATATTAGAAACACCTCATTAACATATTGTTACAATAATGTGAAAGTGTCAATCAAAAGCCAGCATTATGATCATTATGAAGACAGAATGTTTGATACAGTTCTCATATTGGACCAGACCAGGGGGCTCCAAAGTCTGGAACAAAGACAATTTGTTGGCCTGTAAATTGTATATTTTTTTATCAGTCTGTTGCATTTTTTACAAATAAACACAATTAGTATATTTAAAAAAGAAGAAATATTCAAACCACACTGGAAACACAAAATGTTGTTTTTTTTACACTCTGGTGGCACTCAGCCTGTTTTATTACACACACTTGCACTTTTCAGTGACTTTTGGATGAAACACCTCAAAAAGGCAATTGTGTTGTCACATGAATACAAAACCCTAAAAGCAGTGAAATTGTCACGTTGTGTAAATGGTAAATAAAAAGAGAATACAATGATTTGCAACTTATATTCAATTGAATAGACTGCAAAGACAAGATATTTCATGTTCACACTGAGAAACTTTTTTTTTTGTTGCAAATAATCATGAACTTAGAATTTAATGGCAGCAACACATAGCAAAAAAGGCATTTTTACCACTGTGTTACATGGCCTTTCCTTTTAACAACTCTCAGTAAAAGGTTTGGGAACCGAGGAGACACATTTTTGAAGTGGAATTATTTCCCATTCTTGCTTGATGTACAGCTTAAGTTGTTCAACAGTCTCCCTTCTGATATTTTAGCCTTCATATTGCACCACACATTTTCAATGTATGGACTACAGGCAGGCCAGTCTAGTACCCGCGCTCTTTTACTACGAAGCCACGCTGTTGTAACACGTGGCTTGGCATTGTCTTGCTGAAATAAGCAGGGGCGTCCCTGATAACGTTGCTTGGATGGCAACATATGTTGCTCCAAAAGCTGTATGTACCTTTCAGCATTAATGGTGCCTTCACAGATGTGTAAGTTACCCATGTCTTGGGCACTAATACACCCCCATACCATCACAGATGCTGCCTTTTACACTTTGCGCCTAGAACAATCCGGATGGTTCTTTTCCTTTTTGTTCCAGAGGACACAACGTCCAAAGTTTCCAAAAACAATTTGAAATGTGGACTTGTCAGACCACAGAACACTTTTCCATTTTGCATCAGTCCATTTCAGATGAGCTCAGGCCCAGCAAAGCGATTCTGGGTGTTGTTGATAAATGGCTTTGGCTTTGCATAGTAGAGTTTTAACTTGCACTTACAGATGTAGCGACCAACTGTAGTTACTGACAGTGGTTTTCTGAAGTGTTCCTGAGCCCATGTGGTGATATCCTTTACACACGGATGTAGCTTTTTGATGCAGTACCGCCTGAGGGATCATGCAGTGATTTCTCCAGATTCTCTGAACCTTTTGATAATATGATGGACCGTAGATGGTGAAATCCCTAAATTCCTTGCAATAGCTGGTTGAGAAATGTTGTTCTTAAACAATTTGCTCAGGCATTTGTTGACAAAGTGGTGACCCTCGCCCCGTCCTTGTTTGTGAATGACTGAGCATTTCATGGAAGCTGCTTTTATACCCAATCATGGCACCCACCTGTTCCCAATTAGCCTGTTCACCTGTGGGGTGTTCCAAATAAGTCTTTGATTAGCATTCCTCAACTTTCTCACTCTTTTTTTGCCACTTGTGCCAGCTTTATTTGAAACATGTTGCAGGCATCAAATTCCAAATGAGCTAATAATTGCAAAAAATAACAAAGTCGTCCAGTTCGAACGTTAAGTATCTTGTCTTTGCAGTCTATTCAATTGAATATAAGTTGAAAAGGATTTGCAAATCATTGTATTCTCTTTTTCTTTACCATTTACACAACGTGACAACTTCACTGCTTTTGGGGTTTGTAATAATAATAATTTTATAATGGTAAACAATAGCATGTCAGCCATACAGACAAGAGATTTAGGGGTTATACCATGGGAACATCTCTGTGTGGAGTTTGCATGTCACTCAGGTACGCTGATAGGTTAAATAGAGACTCTCAATTGGCCACAGGTGTAAATGTGAGAGTGAATTCTTGTTTGTTTTTATGCGTACCCGCTGAAATAGTCTATGGAAGGATGAATAAATGTTTAACATCTGCCTAACGAGCACTGGGCTTGAGTCACCCGTTGAAAAGTGCAGAATTTCGCACGTGTGTAATAAATTCCCGCACTAATGGGTTAGTAAAGGTTGTGGCTTTCAAGTACCCGTGAGTCCGGGGCTGAGAATGCGATTCATTTGTTTGACTAGTCAGTGGTCTTGTGGTTAGAGTGTCGGCCCTGAGACTGGGAGGTCGTGAGCAATGTTCCCTCTAATTTTTCATGTGTGTGAGCAAACGCAAAAACTCCCTGAGCATTCAGTGGAGCCCATGTGAGCAACATCAGACGTGCACACCTTTCCCAAACCTGACTAAATAACAAGTTCAATCTCCATCCATCCATCCATTTTTCTACCGCTTGTCCCTTTCGGGGTCGCGGGGGGTGCTGGAGCCTATCTCAGCTGCATTCGGGCGGAAGGCGGGGTACACCCTGGACAAGTCCCCACCTCATCGTAAGGGCCAACACAGATAGACAGACAACATTCTCATATTATTATAATCAAATGACAGCAGTCATTTCCATTTCTAATATAAGTGTTTAGGCCCACTTACAATGACAATAACAAAAAATATAGTTTTTCATGAACTGTGTACTTGTATTGTTTGTCTGGGTGGAGGTCCTGCTTTGGAAATAGTTTCTTAGCCCTTTCAGATATTGCATTTAGTTCCCATTAAAACATTCTCATGTTGCACAATGAGATGTAAGCAGGGGATCATGTGTACATTCCTGCAACTTCCTGTTTGTAAAAAATATATTTTTATTAGTATTTATTTAATATACTAACAGCATTTCATGATTCATATTTATAAATTAAGATTCCTAATAAATGACACTAGAATAAGGACACATTTGATTGGTAAATCATAGTGTAACGACTTGGAATGACACTTTATGTGTGGTGTTGGAGTTGTCCGACTTTTTGTGTGGCTGTAAACGCATCACTGGCTAAGTGCCATATGTGCATGTGTTGGCGCAAGTAAGAAAGAGCGAGCGGCTGCTGTTTATATAACAAAGTTGCTTTTGGTCTTTTTTGTACTGCAGAAAATGACCAGTTTTGCTAGATATCATTTTTTTTACTAATGTTTTGGTGATGTGTTTATGGCCGACAATAAAGAGTTTTGCTCAGTAAAGTGATGGATGGAATTCATGTCCTCAAAGCGTCTCGACAGACGTTACAATATTTGAACAATGATGACGAAAACTGTTTTCTCTGTCGTGTCCGTGTCGTGTCGAAAAATTGTTATGCGCTTATTTTTTTATTTGATTTTGTGCGTGGCATAGATTTGCCGTGTGCAGAGGACGCTTGAGCAGTGCGCAATTCCACTGGCGCGCACCTTAGAGGGAACGTTGGTCGTGAGTTCAAACCCCGGCCGAGTCATACCAAAGACTATAAAAATGGGAGCCATTACCTCCCTGCTTGGCACTCAGCATCAAGGGTTGGAATTGGGGGTTAAATTACCAAAATGATTCCCGATCTCGGCCACCGCTGCTGCTCACTGCTCCCCTCACCTCCCAGGGTGTGGGTCAAATGCAGATGTTAATTTCACCACTCGTAGTGTGTGCGTGACTATCAGTGGTACTTTAACTTGAACTTTTGTCAAGCCTGTGATGCCAACAGTTAAGGACCACAACTGTTTATTTTTTTCACAAAACTAACGCATTTGTAGTCGGGGTGTAAAAAGGTCGTTTGAACAACCATTCGATTCGTATTTCATGGCTGCTGACACGATAACATTTTTTTTTAGAACGATACGATCCGAACGATTCAGTGAGTTGAAATCGATTCAGTTCTTTTCTTTTTAGCAAAAAAAAAAATCAAGCAGTGTGTCTGCACAATAAAAACTGGATAATTGACACTGCAGGTGAAGTTTCCTAAATTCCTGTTACTCATTGTAAATACATTAGATAAACAAACAGGCAAGTAAACAACAATTATGGCCAAAGCGTTCACGTCTTACGAACCCCGTTTCCATATGAGTTGGGAAATTGTGTTGGATGTAAATATAAACGGAATACAATGATTTGCAAATCCTTTTCAACCCATATTCAATTGAATGCACTACAAAGACAAGATATTTGATGTTCAAACTCATAAACTTTTTTTTTTTTTGCAAATAATAATTAACTTAGAATTTCATGGCTGCAACACGTGCCAAATTAGTTGGGAAAGGGCATGTTCACCACTGTGTTACATGGCCTTTCCTTTTAACAACACTCAGTAAACGTTTGGAAACTGAGGAGACACATTTTTTAAGCTTCTCAGGTGGAATTCTTCCCCATTCTTGCTTGATGTACAGCTTAAGTTGTTCAACAGTCCGGGGGTCTCCGTTGTGGTATTTTAGGCTCCATAATGCGCCACACATTTTCAATGGGAGACAGGTCTGGACTACAGGCAGGCCAGTCTAGTACCTGCACTCTTTTACTATGAAGCCACGTTGATGTAACACGTGGCTTGGCATTGTCTTGCTGATATAAGCAGGGGCGTCCATGGTAACGTTGCTTGGATAGCAACATATGTTGCTCCAAAACCTGTATGTACCTTTCAGCATTAATGGTGCCTTCACAGATGTGTAAGTTACCCATGTCTTGGGCACTAATACACCCCCATACCATCTTAGATGCTGGCTTTTCAACTTTGCGCCTATAACAATCCGGATGGTTCTTTTCCTCTTTGGTCCGGAGGACACGACGTCCACAGTTTCCAAAAACAATTTGAAATGTGGACTCGTCAGACCACAGAACACTTTTCCACTTTGTATCAGTCCATCTTAGATGAGCTCAAGCCCAGCGAAGTCGACAGCGTTTCTGGGTGTTGTTGATAAACGGTTTTTGCCTTGCATAGGAGAGTTTTAACTTACACTTACAGATGTAGCGACCAACTGTAGTTACTGACAGTGGGTTTCTGAAGTGTTCCTGAGCCCATCTGGTGATATCCTTTACACACTGATGTCGCTTGTTGATGCAGTACAGCCTGAGGGATCGAAGGTCATAGGCTTAGCTGCTTACGTGCAGGGATTTCTCCAGATTCTCTGAACCCTTTGATGATATTACGGACCGTAGATGGTGAAATCCCTAAATTCCTTGCAATAGCTGGTTGAGAAAGGTTTTTCTTAAACTGTTCAACAATTTGCTCACGCATTTGTTGACAAAGTGGTGACCCTCGCCCCATCCTTGTTTGTGAATGACTGAGCATTTCTTGGAATCTACTTTTATACCCAATCATGGCACCCACCTGTTCCCAATTTGCCTGTTCACCTGCGGAATGTTCCAAATAAGTGTTTGATGAGCATTCCTCAACTTTATCAGTATTTATTGCCACCGTTCCCAACTTATTTGTCACGTGTTGCTGGCATCAAATTCTAAAGTTAATGATTATTTGGAAAAAAAAAAAAAGTTGATCAGTTTGAACATCAAATATGTTGTCTTTGTAGCATATTCAACTGAATATGGGTTGAAAATTATTTGCAAATCATTGTATTCCGTTTATATTTACATCTAACACAATTTCCCAACTCATATGGAAATGGGTTTGTATTTGAATAAAGTGCAACCAAGCCTTTAGGTTGAAATAACAAGAGGAAATCGATTGTCACAGCTCTAACTTGTAGGCTTCATACAGAATGTAGCATGAAACAATTGGACCACAATGCAGTTGGAGTAACATTTGCACGAGTATAGAGATGCGATGTTTGCGAACGAGTCGAGTCTTTCAAGCAGTTCACTTTTCTGGTTATTTTATCTGCTGTTGATTTTCAAAGTAATAGTGTACTGATCTGCAAAGTTTTTATAAAGGGAAATTTACAATCGCGATCTCATTCCTTATGCATATGGAATGTGGGATGTGGCGATGTGGTGAAAATGTGGTCAGAAGAATCTGTGCTCTCCTGCAGGAATGCTTTGACTGCACTGACTGGGGCAGGGGTCAGCAACCCAAAAACGTTGAAAGAGCCATATTGGACCAAAAAAACCCAAACAAACTGTCTGGAAGTCTTATAATGAAGGCAAGTGTCTATATGAGCTATTATAGCCTACTATCAAAATGACTATATGTCGCAGGCTGAAGCAAATCTTTGTTGACAGAAATGTTGAAATGTAATATTTATTCTACACATTTTCACAACATTAGAAACCATTAGTAAATCAGAGGCTACTCAGAAGGTGAGATAACTCCTGGAAATGACTGGCTTATAATGGCCAAAAGGTATAGATGTGTGTGTCCAAGTTAAAGGAAACTGTCTTCTTCTAATAGATTTATTACAATCTTTGGCAAGCTAGGTAATGTTTGCTGTGGTCTGGAACAACATGGCACACAAACAACTATCTGAAATGCAGCCAATATTACATACAGATAATGTGTCATGAGACATGCAAAACTAAATTATATACAGAGGATAAAAGTAAAGGATATCAAATATAGCTACAAATGAGGCATAATTATGCAATATGTACATACAGCTAGCCTAAATAGCATGTTAGCATTGATTAGCTTGCAGTCATGCCCTGACCAAATATGCCTGATTATCACTCCAACAAGTCAATAACATCAACAAAGCGCACCTTTGTGCATTCACACACAGCATAAAACTTTTGGTGGACAAAATGAGACAAAGAAGGAGTGGAAGATTTGACATGAAAACAAACTGTTGCGTCACAGTCCACACTATGGTGAGTTCAAGAACCGCCGAAATGAGTAGGACAAAAGGATGTTCACCAGTGAAGCATACACACAAACATATTAAACAGTGGTAGTTCTAACAAGGTTTGTGGCATGTTTGTCCTCTAACAAAAAACATCCATCAATCCATCCATTTTCTACCGCTTATTCCCTTCGGGGTCGCAAATGTTCAGTGTTGGGACTAACACGTTACAGGGGGGGGGGGGGGGGGGGGGGTGCTCCAGACTGTAGTTGAGGAGCGGAGGGGAGACGTTCTTCCATGGCCTATGTACTTCAGGACTAACAATCTTTAACAGTCTTTACAGCTCCGGACTCGAGGGTGAATGACGAGGCCGGTGGTTTGTTGCAACTTTGTGACTTTATTGGTGTCTGATGTCTCTCGCCCACTCACTCACTGACGTCAGTCACCTCACATGCTGTCATATCTTCAAGGGCCACAAACACACACGCATACGCTACTCTCATAACAACTAACAAGACATCATGGCGAAGCCAGAAGTCGAGTTTCTTAACATGGAGACATTCTCAATACTTTTCTTTTGTCGAGCACAAAGAAAATAACATTTTAGTTAAATGTAAGTTGTGTCTTGGATCAAAGATCCCATCTACTTAAAGTTCAAGTTAAAGTGCCAATGATTGTCACACACATACTAGTTGTGGCAAAATTATTCTCTGCATTTGACCCATCACCCTTGATCACACCCTGTGAGGTGAGGGGAGCAGTGAGCAGCAGCAGTGACCGCGCCCGGGAATACTGCCCAAAACAGCAATTAAAATCTGCTGAAACAGCTACATAAGCAACATGCTTCGACGAAGCTAGTAAAGAGAGACACAGACTCCGATGCCACTTCAGCTCCACTTGAGAGTTTTAACGGAGAGACTGCTAGCCAGGACAACATTGATAGAGCCTCTGCAGTGTATGTGCTAGAAGACATGCAGTCTATTTCTACAGTGGAGTCACCCGCTTTCAGGCAGCTAATTAGCATGATACCGGCGTCAAACAGCAAATGGCGTGGAAAAACATGTTCCAAATACCTGGACAGTGAGTACATAAACATGGAAAGCGAGCTAAAGAAAACAATCCAAACTCTGCCTCTGCTCATCATTCATCATTGAAGGTACACACTCTGTCAATTCTCTTATATACTCTTTCATTTTAGACTTCTAGAGTGTTTGATTATCACATCACTCTAAATGTATAGACTATAAAGTTCACAAACATAAAGAGGGATCCTAGTGGGCCAGGGCAATCTTTCCTTATCTCTAAACTAAAATTGGGGAAATGTGTAGTGTTCTGGGCTTCAGTACAGTGTTGATCTCCTGAATACATGATTTTATTTCCGTAATCTTTGAGAGAAAAAAAATGCCTGGTTAGAATTTGTGTATGTCATGTGTGCCTTCCTTGGGTGAAGCCAGGTTTATAGCTATGTTGTTATTATGCTGTTTGTTACGTATGTATGTTATGTTGCAGCTATTTAAAATAGTTTTGTCAATTTGTTCTGGCCTGAAATAAATTGGCCCTTTGAAACATATCTTTGTCTTTGTGTGTTGTATGTAGAGCACATTGCTTAGCAGAGTTCAGTGATGCAAATGCATGTCAAGTTGATCAACACATTGTATTATTCTCCAGTGCAATAACAGTACTGAAATGAAGGCTAAAAGGGCATTAATGGGAGCCTTAAAAAAAAAAAGAAAAAAAAAAAAGTAACTAAATAGTTACTTTTCACAGTAATGCATTACTTTTTGGTGTAAGTAACTGAGTTAGTAACTGAGTTACTTTTGAAATAAAGTAACTAGTAACTGTAACTAGTGACTGGTTTTCAGTAACTAACCCAACACTGCAAATGCTCCACCTAACAAATGTTTCACCAAACAAATGTTCCACTTAACAAATGTTACACCAAACAAATGTTCCAACAAACAATTGTTCCACCAAACAAATGTTCCACTTAACAAATGTTCCACCTAACAAATGTTACACCAAACAAATGTTCCAACCAAACAAATGTTCCAACCAAACAAATGTTCCACCTAACAAATGTTCCACAAAACAAATGTTACACCTAACAAATGTTCCACCAAACAAATGTTCCACCAAACAAATGTTTCACCAAACAAATGTTTCACCTAACAAATGTTCCACCTAACAAATGTTTCACCAAACAAATGTTCCACCAAACAAATGTTCCACCTAACAAATGTTTCACCAAACAAATGTTCCACCAAACAAATGTTACACCTAACAAATGTTCCACCTAACAAATGTTACACCAAACAAATGTTCCACCAAACAAATGTTCCACCTAACAAATGTTCCACAATTGTTCCAACCAAACAAATGTTCCACCTAAAAAATGTTCCACCTAAAAAATGGTACACCAAACAAATGTTTCACCAAACAAATGTTCCACCTAACAAATGTTCCACCAAACAAATGTTCCACCTAACAAATGTTCCACAATTGTTCCAACCAAACAAATGTTCCACCTAAAAAATGGTACACCAAACACATGTTCCACCAAATAATTGTTCCACCTAACAAATGTTCCACCAAACAAATGTTCCACCAAACAATTGTTCCACCAAACAAATATTCCACCTAACAAATGTTACACCAAACAAATGTTACACCTAACAAATGTTACACATGAGGACTTTGAATATGAATATTGTATGATCCTGTAACTACTTGGTAAATGGTAAATGGTAAATGGGTTGTACTTATATAGCGCTTTTCTACCTTTTTTTTTTAAGGAACTCAAAGCGCTTTGACACTATTTCCACATTCACCCATTCACACACACACCCATTCACACATTCACACACTGATGGTATCGGATACCCAAATGGTGTGGTATCAACTAAAACTAATGTGAAGTATCAAAGAAGAGAAGAATAAGTGATTATTACATTTTAACAGAATTGCAGATAGAACATGTTAAAAGAGAAAATAAGCAGATATTAACAGTAAATGAACAAGTAGATTAATAATCCATTTTCTACCACTTAATAATGTTGACAACATAATATAATTAATTTATGGTAGTTTTATCTTACTGTCTTTTACTAACTTTTACTCTGCCTTTTTTTATTGTTCATGTGACTTTTTCTTCCTTCTTTTCCTGGTCCTGGTCCCAGGCAGCCTGTCGAGTACTTTGTCATGTTGTGATCTGTTTGGTTTATTTGAGTATGTCAGAATAATTGTATATAAGTTATCACACAACTTTGTGTTCCCATGAGTTCAGGCTGCCCTGCGAGAAGACAAAAGCTGTCTTTGATCTCATCAGGCAAAAGGCTTGTAAACCTCCACTGTGTGCGATGGGAAGCGACATGGAGGTGTCGGTTTCCCTGATCTATTGGACAGCCACAGGAAGACCTTGTCATGACCCGAGGTCTACAAAGCAGAGAGGGAGCAGAACCTGACACCGCTCCAGGCACCTTTTCTTTAAACTGTTTATGACCGAGTGCGGCAGCTGTTTATGACCCCCCTCCCTTTAGAAACAGCTGTAGCCATGTAATCAGGAAATGCCCAAATAAATGAGGCGGCGTGGAGCTCCCTCCTCAGAGCGGCGGGGTGACGCGGTACGAGGGTGCAGGCACACATGCGCTCTCCTCATGAGCTAAATTGAATCCTGTCTCTGTTTGATTCCTTTGCTTCTTGTCTTGTCTAATAGATGTCATCAGTGTTTGAACCTGCTGTATTTGACACTGCCAAACAAATCTACCTTGGGGTACAAATAAAGTCACTTGAACTTGCACTACCTTATGGAATGTTTTCAATGAAAACATAAGCCAAATGACAGTATTAATAATGTTTCAGAATAGTTCCCATTAATAGAGTATACATTAAAGATATGACGTCTGCAAACGAGTTTTAAGTCAATAATAATGTTTTTGTTTTTTTTCAAAATGACTTCGCTGTAGTGGCTGCTGGTTGCAGGAGCTCTGCGCTCTGTGTTCCTACTTTTGTGTTTTTGATGTTTCCCTCTTATTTGTATGTGGTTTTTTGCCTTTTGGTTCGGGCCCTTTTGGGACTTTCAAGACTTCTGCAGTGCTTTTTGGTGATTTTTGTGTGTTTTGTTTGCAGCGGACACCAGCTGCTGGCTCTCTGCTACACCGGAGTCCAAGTCAGGGACTGGAGGCTATGCGGAGCTCGAGTTGATCATCGGGACGGACGAGCTTCACGGAGCTGAATGAGTATGTATCGGACACTTGGGTCTCCCTAGATCACTGGTGTCAAACTCCCGCCACATCATTTAAGTGGCCCGCGAAAGCCTGCGGAAAATGTGTGTTAATAAAATACCTACTCAGTGGCCTGGTGGTTAGAGTGTCCGCCCTGAGATCGGCCGAGTCATACCAAAGACTATAAAAAATGGGAGCCATTACCTCCCTGCCTGGCACTCAGCATCAAGGGTTGGAATTGGGGGTTAAATCACCAAAAATGATTCCCGGGCGCGGCCACTGCTGCTGCCCACTGCTCCCCTCACCTCCCAGGGGGTGAACAAGGGGATGGGTCAAATGCAGAGGACACATTTCACCACACCTAGTGTGTGAGTGTGACTATCATTGGTACTTTAACTTACTTTAAGATTTACTTCATTATTTTTTACTAAATGCAAATAATTATTTCGATTTTGACAGGAAAAAATGCGTATTTTCTAAATTTTATCTAATCATGGCAAATATGACATCATTATATAGTGTATTACAAAAATATGTTAGTAGATAACATTAGTTTGTACATGAAAACATCTAATAATGGAGTGCATAGACAATTATAGTAATAATATGAGGGGATTACTGCTACACATTTATATCAATGCTGTCAAATGATTTTTTTTTTTTTCAAATCATATCAATTTGAATTTTGATTAATCACAGCATGCATATGCCCACATGCATAATTTTTTATTACATTTTAAAAAAGCAGCCCTTTGAGAGCAGACATAACTGCGATGTGGCCCTCAATAAAACACGTTTGACACCCCTGCTCCAGATGGATTCTCGCCCATCCGCGCGGACCGGACACTAGTCGGGAGCTAGTGGGCAGCCTAGGACGGAGTCTGCTTTCTTGTTTACTTTGTTGGGTCTGTTCTTGTTTCTGACCGTGCGGTGTGGCCCCTCACCCCAGCAGCAAATGGTGAGGCCAGAGCTTTGTACTGTATGTGGATGTTTTTGTTTTGTTTTGTTTTGTTGTTTGTCTATGCATGGTGCAATGAAATGTGTTATTTATTGCTTATTTGTTGGTTTTCCCTTACATTGTAAGGTTGGTCCGATGGCAGTGAAGTCACATTGAATTCACCTACTCAGTGGCCTAGTGGTCAGAGTGTCCGCCCTGAGATGGGTAGGTTGTGAGTTCAAACCCCGGCCGAGTCATACCAAAGACTATGAAAATGGGAGCCATTACCTCTCTGCTTGGCACTCAGCATCAAGGGTTGGAATTGGGGGTTAAATCACCAAAAATGATTCCTGGGCGCGGCCACTGCTGCTGCCCACTGCTCCCCTCACCTCCTAGGGGGTGATCAAGGGTGATGGGTCAAATTCAGAGGACAAATGTCACCACACCTAATGTGTGTGTGGCAATCATTGGTACTTTAACTTTAACTTTAACATTGTAGTCTGTAGCTGCAAGTAGAAATGGCACCCAGGAAGTGTTGCTCTTTTATGTCCTCTGATCTTTCCCACTTCTTTTGTTGCTGTTTTACCCTTTTTTCCATGAACTTTGT
>NC_084744.1:39967165-39992165 GCF_033978785.1 Entelurus aequoreus | reverse complement strand
AAAAAAAAAAGAGAAGAAAATAATCTATTTAGGGGTTGTGGGGTGTGCAAGTCACATTCCAACCCTTTTTGGATCATTAGCCTGCTTCACCTTGCAGTTTTACTTTTTTTGCACATAAAATGCACATTAATGCACCCTTGGCAAATGCGTTCATTTGAAGGAAAACAATGACCACAAATTCCCTGCTTTTATTTCCCACTACTTGAAACGTTCCCTCGGGCTGCAGAGCTCAAGTGTGCCATTAAGGCCAATTTAATATGGCGGAATTAATTGGCTCTTTAGGGGTTCTTACATGCTGCCACTTACATATAGAAAACATACATCACAATAATAATATTTCATTACTGCCACTTACATATAGAAAACATACATCACAATAATAATATTTCATTACTGCCACTACATATAGAAAACATACATCAAAATAATGGTATTTCATTATGTCCTGTGCTGGATTAGATTGCAGAGAAAGGACCCCCCCCACCCTCATTCAATGGCAATGATTAATGAGCCACGAAATAGGCCCAAATAACACGCGTGAAATAGCACCTACTTGATCCCGGTGGCCGCAAATTCGCGGCGTTGGGGTCCGCGTCGGCATCCGCGGAGGAGGAGGAGGACGGTGCAGACGCCATCATCAATCCCCCGCAAAAAAAAAGTCTTTAGCTCCCCCTCCTCCCCAAAAAAAAAAAAAAAAAAAAAAAAATGTCCTGAAGGTTTTCTGTTTATTTTCTCAAAAACAACAAAAAAATATTTATCCAAAACGACTCACTGGTGGGGAGGGAAAAGAGAAGAATGTCTTAATTGTCAGAGTTGACTTGAAGAAGTCATGCATTCACATGAATGTCAATATTAACACTTGAAGAAGTCATGCATTCACACAAATGTTATTAATACTTGAAGAAGTCATGCATTAACATATATGTTAATATTAATACTTGAAGAAATCATGCATTCACACAAATGTTATTAATACTTGAAGAAGTCATGCATTCACATATATGTTAATATTAATACTTGAAGAAGTCATGCATTCACATGAATGTTAATATTAACACTTGAAGAAGTCATGCATTCACATGAATGTTAGTATTAATACTTGAAGAAGTCATGCATTCACATGAATGTTAATATTAATACTTGACGTCATGCATTCACATGAATGTTAATATTAATACTTGAAGAAGTCATGCATTCACATGAATGTTAATATTAATACTTGAAAAAGTCATGCATTCACATGAATGTCAATATTACTACTTGAAGAAGTCATGCATTCACATGAATGTCAATATTACTACTTGAAGAAGTCATGCATTCACATGAATGTTAGTATTAATACTTGAAGTCATGCATTCACATGAATGTCAATATTAATACTTGAAGAAGTCATGCATTCACATAAATGTTAATATTAATACTTGACGTCTTGCATTCACATGAATGTCAATATTAATACTTGAAGAAGTCATGCATTCACATGAATGTTAATAATAATACTTGAAGAAGTCATGCATTCACATGAATGTTAATATTAATACTTGAAGAAGTCATGCATTCACATGAATGTTAATAATAATACTTGAAGAAGTCATGCATTCACATGAATGTTAATATTAATACTTGAAGAAGTCATGCATTCACATGAATGTTAATATTAATACTTGACGTCTTGCATTCACATGAATGTTAATATTAATACTTGACGTCTTGCATTCACATGAATGTCAATATTAATACTTGAAGAAGTCATGCATTCACATGAATGTTAATAATAATACTTGAAGAAGTCATGCATTCACATGAATGTTAATATTAATACTTGAAGAAGTCATGCATTCACATGAATGTTAATATTAATACTTGACGTCTTGCATTCACATGAATGTTAATATTAATACTTGACGTCTTGCATTCACATGAATGTCAATATTAATACTTGAAGAAGTCATGCATTCACATGAATGTTAATATTAATACTTGAAGAAGTCATGCATTCACATGAATGTTAATATTAATACTTGAAGAAGTCATGCATTCACATGAATGTTAATAATAATACTTGAAGAAGTCATGCATTCACATGAATGTTAATATTAATACTTGAAGAAGTCATGCATTCACAAGAATGTTAATAATAATACTTGAAGAAGTCATGCATTCACATGAATGTTAATAATAATACTTGACATATTCAAACACACAAGTGGAATAAATGTGCAGAATCTCGATATAATCTATGTCTCAAATGCATTGATGTGCATGATATTGTTTGGCTGTTAAAATGATGGAAAATAAAAAGCAAGAAGAAAATTAAAACGCCCTTCTTCATGAGTGACACACACACACACACACACACACACACACACACACACACACACACACACACACACACACACACACACACACACACACACACACACACACACACACACACACACACACACACACACACACACACACACACACACACACACACACACACACACACACACACACACCTGTTACCGCATTTCACCTTTTTATGCCTTTCTACAATTCCCTGGAGTTTGCCTGCAACAAAAGCGCCGCACTTACCGCTGAGATGAGGGTGAAGAGCTAGAGGTGCAGTCCAGAACAGACTCCAGCAGATCTCCACGCAAGGTGACCCGGTCTGGGCTGGACTTGACATTTAAACCGAGCCGTGCCAGCAAATGAGCCTTTGCAGCATTGTGGTGTGGCTCTGCAGCCCGCTGCTCTCCCTCAGATCCTCTAGTGGAGTGGGACTTTTTATTGTGTGTGTGTGTGTGCGCGTGCGTGTGTGTGTGTGTGTGTGTGTGTGTGTGTGTGTGTGTGTGTGTGTGTGTGTGTGTGTGTCTAGTCAAGGACCTCAAGTTTGATGGAGCAACACAGAAGGGGAGGTTGTGTGTGTCCTAAAAGAAAACGACAAGACCACAATCAAGCCTTCAATTGTTGACCGTTTTTCTCCAGGCCGCCTCCTCCTCCAATGTCGCGTCACCACCTATTCATCTTGCACGTGGACCCCCCCCCCCCCCCCCCCAGATGACGTCAGTCCGCTTATTATATTCTCCTTTTTTGGGCATCTCCCTCGGAACATCTTTCGGGACGCAGTGTCGCTATATCGACATCCGCTAGGTGGCAGTGAGCAACCAACAATGAGACAGCCTCACAGTGACGTGGGTGGTTCCACGGAGTGATGCTATAATTCTAGATGGAGTCATCAAAGTGGAACATTGTCACACACACACACACACACACACACACACACACACACACACACACACACACACACACACACACACACACACACACACACACACACACACACACACACACACACACACACACACACACACACTGTACTCACTTGCCCGGTGTTGTGTTTCAGCACTGGACAGCTCCACGTCTTCTTGGGGTCTATTTGAGAATTCTGGTGCTTCTTTTGTCCTTAATAGCAGTGTTTTTCAACCTTTTTTGAGCCAAGGCACATTTTTTGCGTTGAAAAAATGCGGAGGCACACCACCAGCAGAAATCATTAAAAAAACGAAACTCAGTTGACAGTAAAAAGTCGTTGTCGCAATTGTTGGATATGACTTTAAAGCATAACCAAGCATGCATCACTATAGCTCTTGTCTCAAAGTAGGTGTACTGTCACCACCTGTCACATCACACCCTGACTTATTTGGACATGTTTGCTGTTTTCCTGTGTGTAGTGTTTTACTTCTTGTCTTGCGCTCCTATTTTGGTGGCTTTTTCTCTTTTTTTGGTATTTTCCTGGAGCAGTTTCATGTCTTCCTTTGAGAGATATTCCCCGCATCTACTTTGTTTTAGCAATGAAGAATATTTCAGTTAATCCTTCTTTGTGGGGACATTGTTGATTGTCATGTCATGTTCGGATGTACATTGTCTTTGCTCCACAGTAAGTCTTTGCTGTTGTCCAGCATTCTGTTTTTGTTTACTTTGTAGCCAGTTCAGTTTTAGTTTCGTTCTGCATAGCCTTCCCTAAGCTTCAATGCCTTTTCTTAGCAGCACTCACCCTTTGTTTATTTTTGGTTTAAGCATTAGACACCTTTTTACCTGCACACTGCCTCCCGCTGTTTCCGACATCTACAAAGCAATTAGCTACCTGCTGCCACCTACTGATATGGAAGAGTATTACACGGTTACTCTGCCGCGCTCTAGACAGCACCGACACTCAACAACAACACGTCATTTGCAGACTATAATTACTGGTTTGCAAAAAATATATTTAACCCAAATAGGTGAAATTGCAGTCAGGTCGGGTTAATACCGCCACGGGTAAGATGTACCCCCGTGCTACCTGCCGCATTCGGGCAGATGGGGCTCGTAAGCCTTGGATGGCAACCTGTCTAGGAGAAGGTCACTCTGAACTAAAACCGGGACTGCGAGGAGTTGCGCCCCACAGTTCGCTATTAGCATAGTAAAGCCAACCATGGAGTACAAAGTCATCCCAAATCCTATACTTCCAGCGGCGGGAGTCCGCAGGAACATCGCAGCGGATGGTGGTGCTGGTCCTCCTCCTGGAGGACACCATGACGACAGGACCTCAAACCCTGGGATTGTCCCAGGGAGGGTCCTGTCTGAACACAGCACCACGTCCAATGCACTCATGCGCTGTCGGAGACCATTTGTTATGGGAACCTTCAACGCATGCACAGCGAGAGAAGAAGCGAGATTGATAGAGCTTGCACACTGTGCAGAGGAACGGGGAGTGGAGATCCTGGGGGTCCAAGAACACAGGAGAGTGCACACTGATGACCCCATCCTGTACTGCAGAGTGGAGAGATGCACGTTCATTTCTGCATCTGCGTGGAGGAACGAGGCCCAGGCCGCAACAGGCGGTGTAGGGTTAATGCTGGGCCCACGGGCACGTAAGGCTCTCCGTCGGGTTTACCACCACACCGACAGGATTCTGAGCGCAGAGTTCTCGGGCAACCCAGTAACAACAGTCATAGTCGTGTACTCACCCACCAACGTGGCACCATCTGACGTGGTGGAGAAGTTCTTTGAGGACCTTGTAAGAGCGGTCCGTGGCGTCCCAGCGCACAACTTCCTGGCAATCCTTGGGGACTTCAATGCAAGGCTTGGACCAGAGGACGCACCCTTCCCTTACCACGACTCTACCAACCGCAACGGCACCTACCTCACTGCCTTCCTCATGGAACACGAGCTACTGGCGGCGAATACCATCTTCCGGAAGAGAACAGGAAAGAGGTGGACCTTCCGAGACCGAGCCTCAGGAACACTACGGCAGCTAGATTACATCCTAGTGAGGAAGAAATGGAGGAACTCCATCCTGAATGCTGAGCCATACAGCACTTTTAGTTCTGTGGGCTCAGACCACCGTGTGGTCTCAATGAGAGTTTGCCTGAGCCTCAGGGTCCCCAAACCAAGTCCCAAGATCCGGTATAACTGGAAAGCTTTCTCAAGTGACCCTGGCCTTCAAACCAGATACGCAGAGGAGATGAGGAGACGATTCCAGCAGCTGGACAGGGGAGCGGAGGCCAGTGGAGAATACAGGAGATTCGTCACTGCGAATGAGGAGGCGACCAGGCTGTACGTGCCCATGATGGAGAGAGTCAGTACCTCCAGACGATCCAAACACCCAGAGGTCGTAGCAGCACGAGGGATGGTGGAGGAAGCCCGCCTCAACTTTGAGCGGGAACCAACTGTGGAGAGGCGTGGCGAGCTGAATGAAGCCAAACAGTTTCTTTTCAAATGCTATGATACCATCAAAGGGGAAGAACTGATGGAGAGAGTGCGGAGGGTGCAGGCGGCGCAAGGTGAACAACAGTATGGGGAGGCCTGGAGGGTCATCAATGAGATGACGGGGCGGAAGAGGACCAAGGAGGGACAGGTGGAGGGACACAGCCCGGAGGAGAGGGTGACAACCTGGTCCAGTCACTTCAAAAGGCTGCTGGGAGAAACAGCAGACGCAGCTGAGGAAGAAGAAATACCATCAGTCCTCCCAAACCTGAACATCAACGATGGTCCCTTCACACTCGGAGAGCTCGCCAGGGCAAAAGCCACAGTAAGAGTGGGAAAAAGCGCTGGCCCGGACGGCATACCCCCAGAGGTCGTGAAGAACTGTGATCTTGATGACATCATTCTAGAGTTCTGCAACCTTGCTCTGCTGTACAATCGGCTGCCTGATATGTGGTCTCTATCAAACATCGTACCAGTGCCCAAATCCGGAGACCTCTCGAAGCCAGACAACTACCGAGGCATCAGCCTGACCTGTATCACTGCGAAAGTCTACAACCGCATGATCCTAAACAGGGTCCGGCATGCAATCGACCCTCACCTGAGAGTAAATCAGAACGGCTTTCGAGAAGGACGAACAACTACAGCCCAGATCTTGGCACTTAGGAGATTGATTGAGGAGGTGAGGAAGGACAACCTGACTGCAGTCCTATGCTTCATAGACTTCAAAAAGGCATTTGACTCGATACATCGAGGCACGATGGTGAAGATCTTGAAGGCATACAGTATTCCTCCGAACCTACTCCGAGCAATAGAGTCCATGTACGCAGGAACAAGGGCCAGGGTGGTGACCCCAGATGGCAACAGCGAGGAGTTTGACATCCTGGCTGGAGTTATACAAGGGGATACACTAGCCCCCTTCCTCTTCATCATAGTCCTTGATCATGCGCTCAGGAAGGCAATAAATGGGCGAGAGCAGGAACTTGGCTTCACGCTGACACCAAGGAAGTCGAGTCGACAACCGGCAGTGGTCCTGACAGACCTTGACTATGCGGATGACATCAGTCTGCTCTCCAACAACGTGGAACAAGCACAAGAACTCCTACACAGGGTAGAGCTAGAGTGCGCCAAGGTTGGCCTTAGGCTAAATGCCAAGAAAACTGAGGTCATGACCTACAATGTTCCACCAGAACATCAACCTCTGATAACAGCAGGAGGCACTGTGCTGAAAGAAGTTGAGGACTTCAAATACCTGGGCGGATGGGTCAACTCAACTGAGCAGGATTTAAAAGTGAGGAAGGCACTTGCATGGAGGGCCCTGAACGGCATGACCAGTGTATGGAGCTCCAACCTCCCCCGCCAAATCAAACTCAGCTTCTTCTACGCGACAGTTGAGTCCGTTCTCCTCTATGGCAGCGAATGCTGGACCCTGAAGCCAACCCTGGAGAGGTCTCTGGATGGTTGCTACACCAGGATGCTGCGTGCAGTGCTTAACATCAACAAGAGTGCGCACGTAACCAACAGAGTCCTCTACAGGGGAATACCAAGGGTGAGCGAGAAGATTGCTGTAAGGAGAATGAGACTAGCAGGGCACTGCCAAAGGCATCAGGAGCTGCCAGCCAGCAAATTGGTACTGTGGGAACCAACACATGGGCATCGGTCAAGAGGACGTCCCACACTAACATACGTGGACGTACTCAAGAAGGATGCAGGAGCTCAGAGTACCAAGGAACTGGCCAAATGTATGGAGAATCGGGATGACTGGAAGCAACGATGGAAGGCTCGTCTGAGGACGACCTAGAGAGACATCATCTCCCACAGCACACTAGACTGTATCTCACGGCACACTAGCGCGGCACAGTGGTTGAAAAACACTGCTTTATAGCGTGGAAAACACTTTGAATGTATACAAACTAGATGAGGCAATTCCCGAAGGAACTGCATGTGAACGCTCCAATGCTGAAGTTGAACTTCAAAATGACTAATTGTTGAAGTAGAGCACACAATTCCTGAATATTTTGAAGCTGGAACAGTTTGAATCGGATAAAAAATGTGGGAGTTGTGGAATTTGAAAAATGTCCCATTCTTTTCAATGGGAATTTTATGGAAAATTGAAATGAGTTGAAATGAGTTGAAATGGTTGGTGTTGGAATTTTTCAAATCGGTCGAGTAATTTTGAAGTAGTAACATTTTTAATTGAGAAATGGTATTACGGAATTTCGGGAAAACATGAATTTAAATTTTTTTTTTAACATAAATTTAAATTTTTTTTTTAACATAAATTTAAAAATTTTTTTTAACATAAATGTTTCCAGTTCAAAAAACGACTTAGTTTTTTTTGTCCTGATTAAGAGGAATTTTTTGACGGTGGAACGGTGGAAGTGGGTGGGAAAATGTGGAAGGAAAAAAGGGTGAAAAAGGGGTTTGAAAAAACGGGAATTCTGGGAATTCCTGGAATTTTTTGGAATTGGAAAAAATATATAGTTTGAATGTCCAGGATGAGTGGAATGTGTTGAAGGTGGAATGGTTTGAATCGGTTGAAAAATGTGGAAATGGTGGAAGTTCGAAAAAAGGCCAATTCATTTTGAATGGGAAAAATGTCCCGGAAAACCTGGAATTCTGGGAAATCTGGGAATTTTTGGAATTTGTCAAGGGAAAGCCCGTGATTCCAGAATAGGCTGAACAGTTTGAGATTGGAACGGTTTGAATCGGGTGAGAAATGTGAAAGCTCGAGTGCGCCAAAATCTGGAGAAGAAGAAGAAGAAGAAGAAGAAGAAGAAGAAGAAGAAGAAGAAGAAGAAGAAGAAGAAGAAGAAGAAGAAGAAGAAGAAAAAACCATGTGTGGATACATTCACACAATAAGTCACAATAATTTGCCTTATTGGTCACATAAATTAAGATTGAATAGATGTTTGTTCTACACTCTAAAAAATGTTGGGTTAAAAAATAACTCAATTTGAACCCGCTAATGTTTTTATCATAGCCGACAAGGACAAGTCACAGGTGGAGAAAATCCTCAGTGCTGAGCTCTGTAGAACTTGCACCTGGCTCGCTGACTACAAGCTATCCATACACTTGGGTAAAACGGAATCCATCCTGTTTGGGTCCCACATCAACCTTAAGAAAGTCAATGACTTCACTATAAAAGTGGGTGACATTGTTATCACCAGGAAAGATGAGATCACCTACCTAGGTTCCATTCTAGAGGCTAATCTTTCCTGTGATAAAATGGCAACCAAGGTAATCAGAAAGGTTAACCAACGAACGAGATTTCTCTACAGAATCTCCTCTCTGGTCAACAAAAGCACCATGAGGATTCTGGCGGGAACTCTCGTTCAACCCTTTTTCGATTACCCATGCACCTCCTGGTACCTTAGCACCTCCAAAACCCTCAAATCTAAACTCCAAACATCTCAGAACAAGCTAGTCAGATTACTTCTAGACCTCCACCCCAGATCACACCTCACTCCTACCCACTTCTCCAAAGTGGGCTGGCTCAGGGTGGAGGACAGAGTAAAACAACTTGCACTGAGTCTAGTCTATAAAATCCACTACACCTCCCTGATACCGAAGTACATGTCAAACTACTTCCTTAACGTAAATGACCGCCATAACCACAACACCAGGGGGAGCTCCACTAACCACGTTAAACCCAGATTCCGAACTAACAAAGGTCTTAACTCATTCTCTTTCTATGCCACATCAATGTGGAATGCGCTCCCAACAGGTATAAAAGAAAGGGCATCTCTATCCTCTTTCAAAACCGCAACAAAAGTTCACCTCCAGGCAGCTACAACCCTAAACTAACACCCTTCCCGGATTGCTAATATTCAAATGTAAACAATCAAATGCAGATACTTTTTCATACTTTTTCTTATGCCTTCTGATCTCTCTCTCTCTCTCTCTCTCTCTCTCTCTCTCTCTCTCTCTCTCTCTCTCTCTCTCTCTCTCTCTCTCTATGTCCACTACTTGCTGTCCATATCCTACCCCCCCCCCCTCCACACCCCTGATTGTAAATAATGTAAATAATTCAATGTGATTATCTTGTGTGATGACTGTATTATGATGATAGTATATATGATAGTATATACTGTATCTGTATCATGAATCAATTTAAGTGGACCCCGACTTAAACAAGTTGAAAAACTTATTCGGGTGTTACCATTTAGTGGTCAATTGTACGGAATATGTACTTCACTGTGCAACCTACTAATAAAAGTCTCAATCAATCAATCAAAGCTCTGTGAGGTCCCGTTGCTAAGTTGCTAAGTTAGCTTCAGCGTCGTTAGCAACAGCATTGTTAAGCTTTGCCAGGCTGAGAATTATTAACCGTGTAGTTACATGTCCATGGTTTAATAGTATTGTTGATCTTCTGTCTATCCTTCCAGTCAGGGATTTTTTTTTCTTTTTTCTATCTGCATTTGAGCCAGATGCTATCACGTTAGCTCAGTAGCTAAAGTGCTTCGTCAATGTATTGTCGTGGAGATAAAAGTCACTGTGAATGTCCATTTCGCGTTCTCGACTCTCCTTTTCAAGAGGATATAGTATCCGAGGTGGTTTAAAATACAAATCCGTGATCCACAATAGAAAAAGGAGAGAGTGTGGAATCCAATGAGCCAGCTTGTACCAAAGTTACGGTCAGAGCGAAAAAAGATATGTCTTTCACTGCATTCTAGTCCGTCACTCTAACGTTCCTCATCCACGAATCTTTCATCCTCGCTCAAATTAATGGGGTAATCGTCGCTTTCTCGGTCCGAATCGCTCTAGCTGCGTTGAAAACAATACGACAATATGAGGAAGCGAACAACTGACTACGTCACGCTACTTCTGGTAGGGGTGTCACGCCAAATTTCTTCTCTCTACAAAAACCTTCCCTCCCCCATTTACTTCCGTGGTCATGTTTCCTCTTACGTCATTGACAGCGATCGATAGCACTTCGGCTTTGACTGCCCGTCGCTGGAAGGATACTTCGTCTTTGACAGCTGCTGGAATCTGAAGAAATCGATTATTGTTTTTTTTTTGTACAGGCGCGAAACAGGACAGTCGCGTACAGGTTAAGGACCCCCGGCAACTTTGTGATTTTATTGGACGCAGCCCCGGAAGTAAATGGGGGAGGGAAGGTTTTTGTAGAGGGAAGAAATTTGGCGTGACAGGGGCAAGGCTTTTTTTTAATCAGAGACCAAAAGTTGCGAACTTTATCGTCGTTGTTCTATACTAAATCCTTTCAGCAAAAATATGGCAATATTTTTGCTGAAAATATTGCCATATTTTCTGGCCATTATCCCTGTTTAATTAAAAAAAAAAAAAATTTCAGTAGGCCTTTAAGAAAACAGAAAATGCTATGTATAATTAATTTGGTATTTTTCTGAAAAAAAAAAAAAGAAATATACATAGTTTGTCATTACTGACATATTACTTAAAATAACAGGCAGATTGTTTATTTACAGATAATTTTTTCAATTCTACAGTTTTATAAACTATTTAAAAAAAATAGAAAAATTACAGTAGAAATTTAGAGTAAATTAACCATAAAAATATTTTGGCCACTGTAACATTACACACAGTTTGAAGAGTAACACTGTGTTTGAATATAGAAAAATAAAACACTACGCTTTAATCAAGTGATTCTTTGGCGTACCACTAGATCACAGGCGTCAAACTCAAGGCTCGGGGGCCTTCAAGAGGTCATCACCTGAAATTGTTTTCACTTCACAGGTGTGCTTGGAGAGATAGATAGATAGATAGATAGATAGATAGATAGATAGATAGATAGTACTTTATTGAATCCTTCAGGAGAGTTCCCTTAGGAAAATTAAAATTCCAGCAGCAGTGTACAGAATTGAGATCGAATTTAAAAAGTAAAAAGTAAATAAAAAGTAAATAATGGGAGTATAAAAGGAAATAAAATAGAAAATATTACAATAAGAATACAAATAAAAAGCAACAATAAGAATACAAATATAACAGTAAAAATAAGAATATAACAAGAGAAACTAGGCAGCAGTGAGCACGTTATGAAAATGTATTGCACTGTTGTTGCTTGAAGCTCATGGAGAGAATGCCAAGAGTGTGAAAAGCAGTAATCAGAGCAAAGGGTGGCTATTTTGAAGAAACTAGAATATAAAACATGCTTTCAGTTATTTCACCTTTTTTTGTTAAGTACATAACTCCACATGTGTTCATTCATAGTTTTGATGTGACAATCTACAATATAAATAGTCATGAAAATAAAGACAACACATTGAATGAGGAGAAGGTGTGTCCTGTGTATTTATGGGTGACTGGAAAAAAAAAAAGGTGTGTCCAAACTTTTGGCCTGTACTGTATATTATTGATTTTCAACACCAAAAAATAAAAACCTTTCTATATGTGTGTGTGTATTTTCAAATCAAATAAAAAAAGTTTGGTTTTTCAGATTCCATTCATAAAAAAACAATTAAAATAGTCTATGAATTGAATCCCACCTTTGAAACATAATTAGGTGTTTACATGTTTTAAAAAGCTGGTTTCATGTCATAATTAATATTAGCATAAAACAAACATACTTGGATGAGGGCCCAGAATTTGGTACTACGCCCCTGTAAGTGGCCAGAATGACTTTAAATAATAACCTGTCGGCCTTATTCTCTTCACTTGTAAAAGTAAGAGAATAAGTAAAAACATTTTTTTTTGTTAAGTACATAACCCCACATGTGTTCATTCATAGTTTTGATGTGACAATCTACAATGTAAATAGTCATGAAAATTAAGAAAACATTGTATTGAATGAGGAGAAGATGTGTCCAAACTTTTGACCTGTACTGTACGTATACGCACAACAATATATATTCTCTAGATTTGATGCAATTAAACACATTTTCTATATAAATAGAAACTCCACAACCCTTCTTAGTTTGTCTACACAGCTATTGAACTAATGACAAAAATTGTGCAATATCATCTTTGAGCCGAAGCGAGCATTAAAAATTCACAAGTTAATGAACAAAAAATACTATATGGATGCAGATTAGTTACATCATTGATTCATGTATTAAAACTGTAGATTCATTGTAACAATTGTAAGCATTATTAGAGCTTGCATTAAGATTTCATTGATCTGGAGTCATAAGTTCATTAAATGACATCTAAACTCCAAACTAGCAATTTTCCTAAATATGTTCCTCCTCATCACACATCTCGCAAGTGTGAATTTTGTTTAAAGGCAGAAAAATTCATCTCCTGTCTGTCTGCTGCAAAGAAGAGCAGCACAACAACAACAACAACAACAACAGAGTGATGTTCCTGCTGAAGTACATGAGAATGTCCACAGGGTGGAGCACAATCCAAATGCAGCATGAATGAGAGCCGCCTGGGTGTCCATGGCAGAGTCACGTTAATACCAGAGGTGGGACCAAGTCATTGCTTTGCAAGTCACAAGTAAGTCTCAAGTCTTTGCCCTCAAGTCTCGAGTCAAGTCCCGAGTCAAGACAGGCAAGTCCCGAGTCAAGTCCAAAGTCAAGACTAGAAAGTCTCAAGTCAAGTCCCAAGTCCTGCATTTTGAGTTTCGAGTCCTTTCAAGTCCTTTTAACCACAGACTAATATTTTTACACAGATTGTGTATGCTTTTAAAACGCTGTATTTATTTATTAAAACAAGTGCATTTGAAATTGCAGGAAAAAAAAATGGTGCTGACATTGCAATTCATAATAGCACTATTAACCAGTCATTTTAATAGTTTAAACAATTTTAAACATTTAACTCATTCCTTTACAGAATAAACACATTTGCAAAAACAAACATTAACATACTATTGGTTGTATTTTATGAAAATAACATTACCACAAAGTTGAGAAGGAGCAAAGATCTTCAATATTTGTATGTGAGAATCACAAAGAAATCTTCTGGGGGAGGATGACGCCCCTACAGGGGTTTGGTTTACAAACTTTCAGCCCCACCTAAAACAAAATTCACCAGCCGCCACTGATTATGATGCATTCTCATTTTAGGCAAAATATAAGACAATACTTTCTTAACAGTATAATTGTAACCAGGAATAAGTCTTCAAGTAACAATATTCAAATACTAACATTGTTGGGTAAGACAGCATTTGGTTTTATTCTGAATCCAGTGAAACAGATTGGTGGTTTTAGCTGATATAAAGACTTTCAGGTGTTTATATATGTTTAAGTATTTGGCAGACGCTTTTATCCAAAGCGACATACATAAAAAATAGATATAAAACAATCACTGTAAACATGATCATTTAAGGGAAGAATGTAATACAAAATATCAATACAAAGTGTCAAGACAGAATAAACTCTCTGCTTCTGCAGCAACAGAGTTACAGTCTATAGGTCCCTAAAATATATAGATATCTAATGTATTCATACATTGTTTATGTAGGATATACGCATGTATATATAATCTAATCATATTGTTTCTTCAATTTAAAAATAGCTGACCGTTTTTTTCCCCCTTCTCTGGGATTATATTCCCAGTTTTGATCTCGGACGTCTGGTCATTTATAGCGTATAAGAATATTATATTACTGTTAAGCAAATTATGAATAATAAAAACGCCAAAACATGTGTCCGTTATCATAGCTACACGTATGACAAAAAAACGCGTGAAAATCAGTGGTATTCAGTGAGGTAAGATGAATTAAATTTGCTGACAGTTCATTGCTCCTGCCAAATGAATTGCACTGAGTGGAGCGGATCACCACTCCAAGATGGCGGCTCCGCGTCTCGTCTGCGCCAGTAGGCAGTAGCGCTCAATGCTGCGTACCCTTATAAGATGTCTATGGTTATAACGTTAGCAGTGAGTTTACAGCCTCGCTGATTTAACTACACAGCAAATAAAAGTCATGTTACTTAGCCAATAAACGTTATCTTACATTCAAAACTTACCCTTCTTTGTGCAACTTCAAATGTCGAAAGAAGTTGGAAGTTGTTGCGTCTCCGTCTGTAATATTCCAACTGCGTGATTTGCATACGGCAATTCGTTTTTTGTTGACCAAGTCGTAGTTTTTATACCCGAACGAAACCAACTTTGGCATAATTGTTTCTCACTGCCGCATTGTTTGACAACTCATGTTCGGTGGTTGTCCTGCAATTGGATTGGATGAGAGCTGTGGGATGAAAACAACATAGATTTAATTTGATTGGCTGTTGTACTGACAGCACACACGCTGACAAGCAGTACACACGCTTAAAGACACAGACGTATAAAATGAAAGATACGGAGCGCTCCCAAATAACTTTGTAAGGTTTGGGTTTTGGGGAAAGTAGCAAGTCATGTCAAGTCAAAAGGCTCAAGTCCAAGTGAAGTCACAAGTCATTGATGTTAAAGTCTAAGTCGAGTTGCAAGTCTCTTTACATTTTGTCAAGTCGAGTCTAAAGTCATCAAATTCATGACTCGAGTCTGACTCGAGTCCAAGTCATGTGACTCGAGTCCACACCTCTGGTTAATACTGCAATGAAGACCTTCCTCTCGTGACGTCATCAGTGTCCCTCTGATGTCATAGCAACACACATAATGGTCAACTCAGCCTGGGGATCAATAAAATGTAGGGCACATCAGGGTTGGATGTCACACACCAGAGCAGAGGTGTCAAAGTGGTTTTCACTGAGGGCCACGTCACAGTTACGTTAGGCCCCAGAGGGCCGCGTCTAACAGTCAACACTATTATTACACCATTTATTTTTATTTTTTTTATTTCTTTTTTTAAATTTTTGTCCTGTCCAGCTTTTCAGGCAAATCATATAGCAGATGTAGATGCCCATATCAGCTGTTCAGATTTACTTTACAAAAGAGAAGTGTAGGATACTTCTCTTGTTGCCTTATTTGTATTTGACTTTATTAAATGTATTTATATTATCATTTGGTGCAGCCGGGCCGGAGCAGGAGGGGATAGAAAGAGAAAAAATGAAGACAGAGGGGGGAATTGTGGGGACAAGAGGAGGATTAGACAGAGAGACGAAAACAACAACAGCAAACACAACAACAACAACAACAATAGAGCAACATCAGCAAATACGACATGTACAAATATGATGGTAAAAGTAATAGCAAATAAGCAGTTAGCAAAACTAAAAAATAATACAGAAATGACAATGAGCATTATTACACTACAAATGGAGCAATACGAATACCAAAATAAATAGCGCTATTGATAATGAACAATACCAATACTTTACCTTTATTATCAACAATACAGTTGTTCAAATGCAACAATACATATACGTAATGATAACTTGAGATATGAAAGAATGCAGAAAAATGGAGGGGAAGAAAGAGAAGCAACCTACATTAACCTTGTAGATTGTTATAGTAACAATAGGTTAAGCTTTGTCAGAGTGCCATGTGTTATACCCAGTTTACCCTAGGGCAACAACATTAATATATGTTTGATAAAACGTGATTATGTGCATGAGTGTATGTGTGCATATGTACTTGTATATGTACAGCATGTGTAGATGTGTGTTTGTACAGTGAATGTATATGTCCGTATGTGTATGTGTGTGTTTGTACAGTGAATGTACAGTATATGTACAGAATGTGTATAAGTGTTTATACAGTGAATGTATATGTACAGAATGTGTATAAGTGTTTGTACAGTGAGTGTATATGTACAGTATGTGTATATGTATGTTTGTACAGTGAATGTACATGTACAGTATGTGTATGTGTATGTTTGTATAATGAATGTGCGTGTGGATGTACGAACTTTGAGTATGTAAATATGTACTGTATTTGTATATGTATGTGGGAGCATAGGTCCCTATGTATGTGTGTATGTATGTATGTGAGTATATGTGAATTTGTATGTACAATACATTTGACTCCCAGTGTGTGCGGGAACCAGGGACCACCGCCCGCACGCAGCCAAGCCGGCCAGCGATAGGAACCCCAGAGCCCGGCCCACCGCGCCGCCCACAAGGGCCAGCAGCAGGCCGCAGACAGACGCACCCGGCAGAGGACAAGGCACGAGAAAAGCAGGGGGCAGCCAGACCCCAAGCCAGCGAGAGACCACACCCCACACGGGCAGAAAGGCGGGATGCCCCGCCTGGGGGGGCCCGGAGACTCCCCGCAACCGGACGGGAAGACCGCCCCCACCCCACCGGCAACCGGGCCCCCACGAGCCCACCCCCGGAGAGCTCGGTGAGGCCAACCCCCGGCAACCCCACCCAAGTCGGCCGCCGCAGGACCACCCAGCATGGGGCCACGGGAACCACCCACCCCACCCGCAGGGACCCCAACGATGGAGATGGAACAACCAGTAACCACCCCGCAGAGTCCCCCCCTGAGGGAGGGGAAAATAAAAAAATAATATTAATAAAATATATTTAAAAAAAATAAAAAAATAAAAAAATTGAATAAATAAATACATTTAAAAAAAAGAATGAAAAGAAGATCACAGACATGCTGACACACAAGGTCACTACCCCAGCAACAGGCCGACTCGCAGCACTTCGGAATACCCTGCAGCACCAAGCTACCACAGTAGACGCAGGGACTAGACCCAGCAGGCCCCAACCAAGACGGGTACCCGGAAGAGATGGATGGTGGGACCAGCGCTGCCACAAGTTACAACATCAGCCACCCCCCTGCACCAGACCCAACAGCCACGGGCGCCCACACACCATTTTTTAAATGCATTTAATTAGTAGATTATTTAAACACTAAAATGTAAAAAAAATTAATTTAAATTGCCATAATTTTACCTCGAAATGTAGCGTATATTACTGTAAATGGAAAAACAGTACTGCAGTTCTAATGGTAAAAAAAAAAAAAAAAAAAAAAAGCAGCTAAATTGCCAGAATTTTACTGTAAAATTTACATTTGTATTTTTCTTGTAAATAAAAAAACCTGCATTTTTAGAGTAAAATTTTAGCACCTGAGCTGCCAGTTTTTTTTGTTTAGTTTTTTAACCGCAAATCAACAAGTGTCGATTTTTTAGTGTGTTACTGTAAATGCCAAAACGGCACCACAGTTTATTACAGTAAAAAAAGTACCGTTTTTTTCATTTAGAGAAAAATGCTGTAAAAACCACGGTAAATTTCACATTTTTACCATGAAATCAATTGCTACTTTTACATTGCACAATTTGATGGATAACTTGCTTTGAAATAATTATTAGTATTTATTTCTATTTTCAAATATACTTTTAATGTTTGATAATATATTTTTGCATAATTAGACAATATTTAAGTTAACATCTATTGCAATTACATGGAGTACATATAGTTTTTTTCTCCTAAAACAGAAAGAAAGAATACATTTAGTAAGAAAAGTTACAGTACTTTATTGATACTTATTATATCCAGGCATTCGAGGACCAAATAAAATGAAGTGGCGGGCCACATGTGGCCCCCGGGCCTTGCGTGTGACACCTGTGCACTTGAGGGTGCTGTCTGTCAAATTGTGGTATGGAAATATACTGAATCAGGATCGGAGCTCACCTATATAGTCATCTCTAAAGTAGTAGACGGGCACTGATGCCGACTTACACGCTTTAGTAACCGCACTAAAAAAAGAATAAGCTATCAGTGCCTTTTTTAGTGATAAATGAATGCAGAGTCAGCGAGTAACATCTTGTAATTCATCTAGTAGTATTTGTACAAGTAACATCTTGTAATTCATCTAGTAGTATTTGTACAAGTAACATCTTGTAATTCATCTAGTAGTATTTGTACAAGTGACATCTTGTAATTCATCTAGTAGTAGTGATATTGTACAAGTAAGTATAATAAGTAAGTGATATTGCACAAGTATAATAAGTAAGTGATATTGTACAAGTAAGTATAATAAATAAGTGATATTGTACAAGTAAGTAATAAGTGATTTATTGACCTGAACAAAAGCACACATAGTCTGACACTCTTTTTAGACTTTATTGCTGGCTTTAACATTTCAATAATGAATAAAGCAAAACACGTCCTGGGCCAAAAATCACTTTACTGCTCACTAGTGTTACATATCTGACTTATTGTGTGGAAATATGGGAAATAACCTCATTAACCGTGTTACATAAAAGATCAATTAGACTGATACATCATGTTGGATGTAGAGAACATACAAACCCTTTATTTATTGAGTCACAAATATTGAAGTTCAATGATTTAGTAAAAGTTAATGTTTTACCCTCCCGCAGCACATCCTTCTAAAAATACTATAAAAAATGTTTTAAGAACATTAAAAAGAGGAATAAAAGAGCAAATAAGTGAAATGCAACAAAAAAAAAGTTGCATTGTTGACTCTAATAACTAAATTTTTAAAATAATTTCTCAAAAAATAATAATGAATCAAAATCAATGTTGCTATGAATTATTGACTGATTTAAGGACCAAAAGAACATAAATACAACAAACAAAAAAACATGAAAAATATGGAAAAAACACACACACAAAAAACATGCTAAGTATATACTAATACTAATTATACTAATTATTATATTGATTGTTATTATTTATATACTAAACTAATTACACCATATATTATCTGAAGCTGATATAGAGATTTAAGTGTTGAATGTAAAAAAAAAACAAGAAAAAAAAAACATTATCTTTTGGCACTTTTGGATCCCCAAGAATTTTAGTGGAATTAAAAAACTGCTGTCTTTGCTGAAAAATAAAAAAATAAAAAATACATTCAAATCAATTTTGCTATGAATTATTGACCTATTTAGGGATGCAATTACTTCCCATCAAATATTCCACTTTGAAAATCGTTTTGGGAAAAATATTGTATATTTTGTATTTTTGCCCCCCAAAAATAGGGTTTTGACAAAAAGCTCATAAAATGTAAAAAAAATAAAAATAAATAAAATATTCAAGCATTTATTTAAAAAAATCATATATGACTTATTTTTTACTTGTTTTAAGCCTGAAACTCTCCTGGGTCCCTCGGAGCTAACTTGAGGGAGCCCCAAAGGTTAAAAAAAAGAAGTGTGGTTCAAGTATTGGTTTTGAAAATGAAAAAATATCAAAATGGCCCCCGCGTGCTTTGATTTTTCAGTGTGCGGCCCTCAGTGGAAAAAGTTTGGACACCCCTGCCATTAGCTAGCAGCACTAGCCTAGCCGGTAGCCACAACAACACGTCACTTCCTCATAGTGCCCAAAACATGCTAACCTGATGAGGTTGCATTCAGGAACACGCGTAACTTTGAGTGTCAAACACAACTCAAGTAGGTAGTTTTTGCACATTCTCTACGTTCTGTTTTGCTGCTATAATTATGACAATTTCTTGTAGATTTGATTTCTTATTTTTGAATCTATTACTTAGTTATCAGTTAATTTATATGATTGAAATACTTAAATTACAAGTATGTTCAACTTGAATCTCACAAAATTCCTTAAAAAAAGGCATTGTTATTTTAAAAATATGCATGTTTTCTATTTTTCAAACCAGTTTGGGCACCGGCACCGCTTTTCAAGTACCGATTTGGTACTAGCATGGGTTTAAACAGGGTGTTCAAACTTTTTGACTTGGGGGCCACATTTGGCTAAAGAAAATATACACAAACATATACACTTATACATATATACAGAATGTGTACATATTTGTATATACTGTGTGTATATATATATATATATATATATATATATATATATATATATATATATATATATATATATATATATATATATATATATATATATATATGTATATATATATATATATATATATATATATATATATATATATATATATATATATATATATATATATATATATATATATATAGAGAGAGAGAGAGAGAGAGAGAGAGAGAGAGAGAGAGACTCTCTATACATGAACACATATTACTATAATGTAAATATAATAAACAAATAATATAATTGGATGTTAAGAGTAATTAAAAGTTCGACTCATACCTTGTTTACTTCTGTCACAACCTCCTTAAAGTGCTAGTAGAGTGGAAAAACAGGTTGTCTTGATATTGAAGCCATTGATTGATTGATTGATTGATTGAGACTTTTATTAGTAGATTGCACAGTGAAGTACATATACCGTACAATTGACCACTAAATGGTAACACCCGAATACGTTTTTCAACTTGTTTAAGTCGGGGTCCACGTTAATCAATTCATGGTAAACATATATATCTGATTCATGACACCAAAATACTTCCAAAGATTGTGGATAAATAGATATGATGCAGATAGTATCAATGTCACAGTGATTCCTGAGCCACTTTGAGAGATAATGAAGAAGCCAGTCACGTGATCACATGACATTGCATTTGCAACCACAGGGCCCTTCCCCCTCAACAACAATGCTAATTAAGCTGACTTAGTGAGAGCCAACAGCTATTACTTTTGGAAAAATTATGACGCAAGGATCTTATATTTTTTAGTCGGAACACAAGGAGGATGAGCAATAAGTTTTAGAAGCCGACTGCTACGCGTATGCAGTTTCATTGTGACACTAGCATCCAGGTGCTAAACATACAATCTAACCATTTTTAACCATAATAAAAACCAACACTTACTGTAATATATCCACTCTCGCTGGGATGACGACCAACGGGACGCTCACACAACCCCATTTACAAACCCTGTTTCCATATGAGTTGGGAAATTGTGTTAGATGTAAATATAAACGGAATACAATGATTTGCAAATCCTTTTCAACCCATATTCAATTGAATGCACTACAAAGACAAGATATTTGATGTTCAAACTGATAAACATTTGTTTTTGTTGCAAATAATCATTAACTTTAGAATTTGATGCCAGCAACACGTGACAAAGAAGTTGGGAAAGGTGGCAATAAATACTGATAAAGTTGAGGAATGCTCATCAAACACTTATTTGGAACATCCCACAGGTGAACAGGCAAATTGGGAACAGGTGGGTGCCAAAAGTAGATTCCATGAAATGCTCAGTCATTCACAAACAAGGATGGGGCGAGGGTCACCACTTTATCAACAAATGCTTGAGCAAATTGTTGAACAGTTTAAGAAAAACCTTTCTCAACCAGCTATTGCAAGGAATTCAGGGATTTCACCATCTACGGTCCGTAATACCATCAAAGGGTTCAGAGAATCTGGAGAAATCACTGCACGTAAGCAGCTAAGCCCGTGACCTTCGATCCCCAGGCTGTACTGCATCAACAAGCGACACCAGTGTGTAAAGGATATCACCACATGGGCTCAGGAACACTTCAGAAACCCACTGTCAGTAACTACAGTTGGTCGCTACATCTGTAAGTGCAAGTTAAAACTATCCTATGCAAGGCGAAAACCGTTTATCAACAACACCCAGAAACGCTGGGCCTGAGCTCATCTAAGATGGACTGATACAAAGTGGAAAAGTGTTCTGTGGTCTGACAAGTCCACATTTCAAATTGTTTTTGGAAACTGTGGACGTCGTGTCCTACGGACCAAAGAGGAAAAGAACCATCCAGGTTGTTCTAGGCGCAAAGTTGAAAAGGCAGCATGTGTGATGGTATGGGGGTGTATTAGTGCCCAAGACATGGGTAACTTACACATCTGTGAAGGCGCCATTAATGCTGAAAGGTACATACAGGTTTTGGAGCAACATATGTTGCCATCCAAGCAACGTTACCATGGACGCCCCTGCTTATTTCAGCAAGACAATGCCAAGCCACGTGTACATCAACTTCATTACGGCTTCATAGTAAAAGAGTGCGGGTACTAGACTGGCCTGCCTGTAGTCCAGACCTGTCTCCCATTGAAAATGTGTGGCGCATTATGAAGCCTAAAATACCACAACGGAGACCCCCGGACTGTTGAACAACTTAAGCTGTACATCAAGCAAGAATGGGAAAGAATTCCACCTGAGAAGCTTAAAAAATGTGTCTCCTCAGTTCCCAAACGTTTACTGAGTGTTGTTAAAAGGAAAGGCCATGTAACACAGTGGTGAACATGCCCTTTCCCAACTAATTTGGCACGTGTTGCAGCCATGAAATTCTAAGTTAATTATTATTTGCAAAAAAATATATATTTCTATTGGTATTCATATTGCTCCATTTTTATTGTAATAATGCTCATTGTCATTTCTGTATTATTTTTTTATTTTCGCTAACTGCTTATTTGCTATTACTTTTACCATCATATTTGTACATGTCGTATTTGCTGATGTTGCTCTGTTGTTGATGTTGTTGTTGTGTTTGCTGTTGTTGTTTTTGTCTCTCTGTCTAATACCCCTCTTGTCCCCACAATTCCCCCCTCTGTCTTCCTTTTTCTCTCTTTCTATCCCCTCCTGCTCCGGCCCGGCTGCACCAAATGATAATATAAATACATTTAATAAAGTCAAAATACAAGTAAGGCAACAAGAGAAGTATCCTACACTTCTCTTTTGTAAAGTAAATCTGAACAGCCGATATGGGCATCTACATCTGCTATATGATTTGCCCGAGAAGCTGGGCAGGACATTATTAAAAAAAAAAAAAAAAAAAAAAAAAAAGGAAAGGCCATGTAACACAGTGGTGAACATGCCCTTTCCCAACTACTTTGGCATGTGTTGCAGCCATGAAATTCTAAGTTAATTATTATTTGCAAAAAAAAAAAGTTTATGAGTTTGAACATCAAATATCTTGTCTTTGCAGTGCATTCAACTGAATATGGGTTGAAAATGGTTTGCAAATCATTATATTCCGTTTATATTTACATCTAACACAATTTCCCCAACTCATATGGAAACGGGGTTTGTAGATGAAGAATTAATCGCAATTCTCAAGAAGGCTTAAAAAAAGTTCCTGCAGAAAGCGTCTTTTGGGGTGTTTTCCGCTATATCGCTGGTATGTGAAAGTCAACCAGCCTCATTTGTCTACTAGCAGGTGAAAGAGACATGAATCCTAATCTAGAATTGACTTTTAGTAAGTTTGAGACAAAGCAGAAGCAGCTGTCGGCGTAGTTTGTCAACAATGGCATTCGCTCACTGCTATCAATGTGCCGCTAAAATAGTTTGTCTCTCTATATGAACAATATTACTCATATTTGCTTCATTTTCAGGTCATGACATGTAAAGTGTACAGTCGTGCTCATAAGTTTACATACCCTGGGGGAATTTATGATTTCTTGGCCATTCTTCAGAGATTATGAATGATAACACAAAAACCTTTCTTCCACTCATGCTTAATGGTTGTGTCAAGCTATTTATTGGCAAACAAATGTGTTTACTCTTTTAAAATCAAAATAACAAAAGAAAGTACCCAAATGACCCCGATCAAAAGTTTACATACCTCAGTGACTTTGATCTGATAACATGCACAAAAGTTGACACAAACAGGTTTGAATGGCTAATCAAGGTTCCAATCCTCACCTGTGACCTGTTTGTTTGTAATTAATGTGTGTGTATAAAAAGTCAGTGAGTTTCTGGGCTTCTGACAGACCATTGCATCTTTCATCCAGTGCTGCACAGATGTTTCTGGATTCTGAGTCATGGGGAAGGCAAAATAATTGTCAAAGGATCTGTGAGAAAATGTAATTGAACTGCATAAAACAGGAAAGGGGTATAAAAAGATATCCAAGGAATTGAGAATGCCAATCAGCGGTGTTCAAATGCTGATTAAGAAGTGGAAAATTAGGGATTCAGGTAGACCAGCAAAGATTTCAGCCACAACTGCCAGGACAATTGTTCGAGATGCAAAGAAAAATCCACAAATAATTTCAGCTGAAATACAGAACTCTCTGAAAAATTGTGGTGTGGCTGTTTCAAGAAAAATGGGCTGCATGGTGGAGTCGCCAGAAGAAAGACATTTCTTCGCAAATGTCACAAAGTACCCCGCTTACATTACGCCAAACAGCACAGAGACGAGCCTCAAAACTTCTGGAACAAAGTAATTTGGAGTGATGAGACCAAAATTGAACTTTTTGGCCACTCGACCATGCAGCCCATTTTTCTTCAAGTGCCTCCTTATTGTGCATCTTGAAACAGCCACACCACAATTTTGAATGCATAAAAAGCCAAGCATGTGTTCTTGTCTTCTATAAATATTGTGAATGATAAACAGCATCTCTTTCAAATTTGTGCGTATTTCCAGTATGACTGATCTGATAAAATGGTATATATACACAGTGACGTAGAATCTACGCAAATTGCACATATATTCGGGGCGGAATATTCAAAATGGTTATTCAAAACAGAATTTGAGGCATTTCTGGATGTTTAGATGGTGTTTTCACATACTTTGTGGATTGTAAATAAAACAGGATATTGTTTAATGGATACATCCATCCATCCATCCATTTTTCTACCGCTTGTCCAATGAAACACAAATACAAAAACATGGATAAGTGTGGAGAGTGTGTTATGCATTTTTCCCA